>NC_087214.1:65577795-65655295 GCF_015104395.2 Macrobrachium nipponense | reverse complement strand
TCAGCATTTAGTTTTAGTAGATTTCTGTAGCTTTAACTTCATGAAATAGTAATGGAAACGCTGTACATAACCTACTTCTGATATCAGTTCAGTACTGCCTACTGTCATTGCATATATATTGGGGATTGGGTTTATACTAAAAACAAAATGCAGTGAGTTTTTGGACTTGATTTTCCTGCCAATTGCATTTCCATACCTTATTTTCCACTGATGCTAAAGGATGTAACCATTTACTATTCCTGTTTGTCTCGCCATTCCATACCTTCTGTGGTTTGGAGTCTGTTGCAAAACCTTAATTTATTCAGTGAAGTTTTGATTTAGTTCTGCAAATTATTTAGGTTATTGTTGCTTTATAATACAGTACAGCATATGAATTGGTAGTCCTTCAGTACTTAGGGCTTCAGTATGTTGAGTATAATTTTGATTTTCTTTTGAATTAAACTGTCCAAGATGTCGAGTGATTTACATCATTCTTTACTGGTATAGATGTACCTTAATGCATCTCTCTTACATTTTGTTTGTATGAAACGTTAGTTTAATTTTCATCCTAAAGCAGGGTAGTGCCAAGCCACAATCCTTTTCATATCCTTTTACACTACCTCCGTTTATATTTCCTTTCTTCCATCTCACTTTCCACCCTCTCCTAACAATTGATTCAAAGTGCAACATGCAAGGTTATCCTCCTGTTAAACCTTTCTAATTTTTATGGTTAGTTTCCGTTGAGTGACCTCATTGGTTCCAGCGCTTGGCCCTTGGCCTAAATTCAATATGCTGTTCTATTCTATTCATTTCATTGCTGGGTTGTGAATTCCACAACCATGTATGTGTTCCAGATACATATTGAAGTCTCCTGTGGGATTATTGGAACTTTTAAGTTTTGTTACAGGTTTCAGGCATTATCATTGTGTTAGGGTCTTAGTTCTTTGTGTATGTGTTTTGATGTACTATGTATTATTTGTTTGTGTATTTTATATCAATAGTTTGTATGATCTGTATATTTGTATTTTATATATATATGTTTACTGTCTTTGCTATTGTAATGTTGTAAATCCTTTGACTTTTAACTTTTTTATTTATGGTTTGACTTCTTAGTAACCATTTTTGTGGCTCTACTGCTGTTTCAGTCTCTGGCATTTCCGTTACGTGGTATGGTGTTTGCGTCCCACCTCGGTGGTCGCGGGTTCGATTCTCGGCCATTCCGTTGAGGAGTGAGAGATGTGTATATCTGGTGATAGAAGTTCATTCTCGACATGGTTCGGAAGTCACGTAAAGCCGTTGGTCCCGTTGCTGAATAACCACTTGTTCCATGCAACGTAAAAACACCATGCAAACAAAGAAACTTTACTGTCCTGTCTCATTTTATTTTCTCTACGTAAACAGTAGCCCTCACGATAGCAGACCCCAGATAGACCTAACTGAGCTTTCTAGATAACAGACCCAAAATGTTAGTTAATCTCCAGGTACAGAATTAATTTTATTAACGATTCCCAGTGTATATACAACTATTTATATAAATTATTTGTAGGCAAATAAATGTCTGGATAGGTTAAAACAGATAAAGTGAATTGTTAGTGTAATTACTTTCTTTGATGATAGGATAAATATTTGAAAAAAAATAGGAATAGCTTGTGGTGTCAGCACGCAAAGTAAGGTTATTTAGTCTTTTGTTGGCATTAATGTTAGTAGAAGTTAAAACTGTTTTAGCATAAGTGCCTAACAAAGTGGTAAGCTTACCATACAATAAACAAACTCCTGGTGATAACATATGAGTGCCAATAACATTATTAGCTTTTACCCCTCAGATAGCTGAGAGATAGGTTAGCCTGTAGTACGTACTATATGTTATGTGTATACTAATAACGTGTTTGAAACCACTTAGCAAGGTCAAGAATTTTCTTGTATTTATAAGGCTAAGTTTCAAATATAATTTTGATTTAACACCCCCCCCCCTCCAATTAAAAATAAGTATATTTTAGTTTAACCAGACCACTGAGCTGATTAACAGCTCTCCTAGGGCTGGCCCGAAGGATTAGATATTTTCACATCGCTAGGAACCAGTTGGTTACCTAGCAACAAGACCTACAGCTTATTGTGGGATTCGAACACATTATATCGAGAAATTAGTTTCTAATCAACTTCAACATATTCCTCTGATTCCTTGTTAGCAGAGCCTGGAATTGAGCTCGGGACTACCGAATCAGTAGACGAGCATGTAAACCACTCGTCCAACGAGAAACTACCTGTTAGGTTTGGTATCGACCGAGTCAAATGGGTGATACTTCAGCAAGTTATTTATGTGTTGCCTACTCCAAGGGACTAGTACTAAACAAGGCAGAAACTCCTTGTGGTGCTGTGTTGAGTAGTAGCCCTCAGGGATCAGAGTATTAGTATATACGCCCATTTCTGTATTCGATGGTCAACAAATTAGGGCAATAAACGTATCTAGCGCTGAACATGGGATCCCTAGAAGCTTTGCTATGTTTTGTACTAGCTAGTACCTCGGAGTAGGTGATGCATAGAAAATTAGCCAAATTTTGATGTTGAACTAATTCTTCCTTGTTGTATACTGCTAGAAACTTACGACTTGTTCTCTATATCTTTCCCCAAGTCAGTGTGTACAGCATGAGAGTTGGCTCTTTTGTAAATTGGATTTACCTTAGCATCATAAGCTTGGATGGATTTATGTGGTATAATTGTTAATTGTTAAAATAATTTTATTCCCTGTAATATTTTGTGATGCTCATTTGTCTTTGTTTACTCTTTTTGTACATATCTCTTATGGATACTAGTATACCTTATTTTATGCATAAGCAAAAATGTTGCTTATATGCCGTTTATTGGATATGTAAACAGAACAGTCTCACATTTTCCTATCCTTTCAATATTTGTATCAGCTTTTTTGTTTAGCCTTGTATGTTTAGTAAACAAAGCTATATATTCTTTCCTTTTTTATTGCTCAGTTACATTTTGTAGACCCCAGCAGAAATGCACAATCTTGCATACTGTGAATGTCAAGAGTTATTGGTTGATAGTGTGTGGTCAATGAATTTGGGAATCAACAAAGAAAAGTTACCATTGTAATAGTTGGTATATGAACTTGAGCAAGTAGATAATGGAGGTCTGATTGATTGTAAAGTTTGTAACTATGGTACAAACAGCAATATAATATTATTCAAATTGAAAAGAATATGAAGATTTAGGAATTAAATGTTTCTGTACCTGGTGCCTTTATTTTCTTAATTGCCGATTTCTACAGAAGCTGTCCTTTTGTGCCATCAAAGGATACAGATCAGTTGTGTCTCTGGCATCTTGCCAATATGGGTTTTGATATGGACACTTCAGTCCTGATTTGACATGTATGACAATTAGTGTTTGGATTATTAATGGGGATGTCTAGAGCTGTGATACTGAAGAGCTTGCCCTGACCTGGTCCCACTATAAGCCTTTGGATAAGGCTTCAGAGCTCAATCTATCTGATGGCTGTTCCTGATAAATCTGACATCCTGAAGATGGTTGGTTAGTTGCATTTCCTGTCAGATATGATGGCTTAGAAAACTGGCCATCATGGTGTTTTTTTATTTTCATAAGGTTTCTAAGTAAACCCCAATCAAGGCTTTACCTAAGAATAATCACTCCTGTTACTCTCCCAACTAAAGTTGGCGGAGATTGTATGGCGTTGGTTTTGTCTTTTCCAACCAATGAGATAATTCATCAGTTTGCTCAGAATTGGACCCTGCATAGACTGGCTTTTCTTTTGAAATGATTATTGTTTTGTCCTTCAGAGGCAGTTGTGCTGCTCTCTGGTGGTGATTGACCTTGGGCAAGTGTGTTCTACTGATTGTCAAGGAAGGTTCTCATTCCTGTTTTAACAGTTTGAATTCAGGGTATTTTTATTGAAGCTGCTAAGCACGATGTAACTAGTACTTTACGTACTTAAAAATATTTAGTTGGCGTTGTTGAGTCATTTGTATGTTAGGGAATGACTGTAGCTGTTAAAATAATAAGTTTTGGATTTTGAGCTCTATATTATTACATAAGGAAGATTCTTGAACTGGAGTCAATTGTACTGTAATGAAGTTTAGATTTGTAACCAAATTTAATGAGAAAAATAACAGTTTAAAAAATCAAATTGGCACGGTAATAATATAATTCATTAAATTACCAAAAAAGGTGAATACTAAAGTATGAACCAGTCACAAAATCAATTTACCAGGTTTTCAGTTGTCATAATTTGTCTTATTGAAAAATATAATAATTAGGATAATTTTAAACCAAGTGTTCATTTCATAGATATAAACCAATGCTTTTTACATGGTGTTTCATCCCCCTGTCACACTGATGTATAGTCTGCAGAAGTCCCCAATGGAAGAAAGAACTCTGTTGGGACATCCAGGGTATACAGTAACTGCTGAGATCAGCAGCGTATGTATTTGAAAAAATTACAGTAGCATTTGTATTAAGGAGTGCTGCAGGATTTTGTAGCTTATTCCTCATCCATTGTTCACCGGTAGTAACGATCTTTCTTTTCGTTGTAGCTGACCCTGGGAACATTTCAAGGATTACCCCCCGGAGCACAGGGCCATCTGCTCGTCAAAACTGAAAACGGCCAGTTACAGCTCCTGCGTGTCAACACGGCCGCTGCACCTGCTGCCCCGGGCCAGATTTCAGGAACAACTGTGACAACCACAGCTTTACAACAAGCCCCCAATGCTGCCTATAGATTTCAACAGCCACAAGTTAGTAGCATCCTGGTTCTGTTGATGCATGGTAGCTGTATCTAAGGTCTAGATTAAATACCTGCTCCATTGTAATACAGGAATGGTTTTACAATAAAAAAAAAAAGGTGTTCTTGTATACCAAATAATAAACTGTTGCATGGCAGAAAGGTAAGGTTAGTTGTTGTACAGAGTTTAGCATATTAGGCATAGCTTATGATTTACTGTATAGCGTAGATGGACCATGAGTAAGATATATTGGAAAGGCTAGAAGGGTATTGTATTTTATTGGGAATATTTTTTCCTGCCATAAGAAAAAACAAGGTTGATAGTTTCAAGATTGTGAAGCAATATATATACAGTGTCCTATATGTATATACATATATTATACACCCTGGCTGCTACTTAATGCTATAGTAGCTATTTGAAAATTGTCTATGATGTGTTGATGTTTATAGCCTTAGATGATTAAGATGGTTTGTTTAATTTTCTTGTGATTAGTGACCAATCCTTGCCTTGCTGGAAATAGTACTGGCTGTGCTGCATATAGGTCTGTTGGCAGTGGAGGTTTTCCTAGCATAAGCTGTTCAGTGGTTAGAAAGTTTTGAAGGCATGTGCATGGTGTCCTGCTTTCAGTACAGGTAAAGTATCGTCCATAGTGTCTTCATCATATATATGGGTAGAATTACATTAATTTTCATTTTTTAAACTCCTGAGTATCTGACCCATCCTTTAAGAATCAGTATTGTATCGAGGGTTTGACGGCACTTAAATATTTTTGTATAAAAATGGTACGTATTGTTCTAAAAGTTTGAAGGCTTGTGACCAGACTGTGTCCATCCCAATTTCTTGAGGGTAAGCCCAAAGGAACTTGCAAAGAGATCATCCCCATGGCAGGCCAAGCAGATGAAGTTAATCCACCTTGTTTCTGGCCCTTATTTACTTACCTTTGTCTTTCACTGTAAATTTAAAGTAGCTCTTGGAGTTTGACAATAATTGTTCACCAGTGGGTTTCTTGCAGTTATTTCCTTGCTAGGCAAAATTCTATCGGGAATGAGTTACAGGATTGGAGTTCATACTTAAAGCTGCATTGTATTGTGACCAACCTGTCTCCTTTGGACATTACCTGTTAGTATGTTTATGACTTGATGGCGGGATATTTCTTGGAACTATATCACTTGGATTCAAGGGATTGATCCCTTGCATTCCCTGTCCTGCCCACCATTATCATTTTCTTGTAGTCAGTAAGTCCTATTGAGTAGGTGTACTGTTGTTTCCTTCTTAATTACAATAACAGGTTGTTTTGATTGTCATTTAAATGTTTATTAAGGGCAATACTTTTGTTCAGTAATATTATAAGATTATAGGAAAGTCTGTTGACAGGAAATAAAATGTTTGAAGGTCGATAAAATCATAGAATTTGGGAAGAGACAAAACCATAAGATAATAAGGCAGACCTTGGTTATCGACGATCGGATATTACAGTGCTTGTAGAGCAATGATGATAACTGGATTTTTGGCGCCGAGATTGGCTCTATCATTGCCGCTCTTTGGTTATTGTCATGCCGTCGGGAATGGAACCCCAGCTGATAACCAGGAACTGCCTATACTTGTTATAGAAAATTAAATGTCACCTCACAGAAGTGATTGAAGATTCAAACATCTCGCTATATGGAAATTGATTTGGCTCTCACGTTCTAAGTTGAGAGAAAAACAAGAGATGAAAATTGTGAAAAGTTTCTATGTAATGACTATCAGACAGTGCTTGGTTTTAGGAGACAAGGTTGCTTGAATATGGAGACAGTTTCATTCCACAATAGGGAGGAGGGTAGGATCTAAGACATTTGGAGTTTGTACTAATAGGTAGTAGATGAGTCAGGGTTTTCATGGATGAAGTTTAACTAACATTATCAACTAGGCAAGCCCTCCTTGCCAATGGTAGCATCAGCCAGTCGCCCATAGATTGGAAGCACTTCAGTTCCAGTTTTTTTTTTTTTTTTTTTTTTTTTTTTTTTTTATGGTTAGGCAGTTGTATAAAACCTTGGTTAAATGCTACATATTTAAACTCCAAAGAAAGAAATACATTGATCTCTCATGTACAGGAACCCTACAGTATATCAGACCCCTTCCTATGAATCATCTTTAATTAGTTCTTGCAAGGCTACACTTGTAGACATGCTACATTGGAACTGGATGGTGAGTTGAATGTACAAGTTACCTTAGGTTGGAAGTCCTGTAGTATAAATTTCTCAAAACGTCTAGACCCCAAAAGCATCTGATAAGTTTAGGGGCTACTGAAAAGGTATGCCATATTTAGTCTTCAATGATGTTGATCTGTATTGAATTCTCTTAGATCATTAAACTGAGTAAAAGGAATCTGTTTTCAATTCTTTAAAAGAAGACAATTTAAGAATATTGCTTAGGCGGTGGGGGTTATGGTGGTTTTATCAATAGTATTGAATGTGCACAGATTTGTTACTCCTTAAGTGAATTTGTATAGCAGCAGTTTTATGTATATAGTATTTAAATGTATTGTTTTAGGTATATTGCAGTTTAATGTCAGTATGATTTTAGAATGTACTGGAAACAGCAGGGTGTGCATAGGTTATGTTTATGTATGCAAATTCCCTAAATGTAGTATAGAGTATTATCCTATTTAGTGTAATGGAATTGAATCTTGCACTATTTTACTCTTGCAACAGTTGGGTCTTTTTGGTTTGCAACTCAGGGCAGTTGCTAAATAGCGATGCCTCTATGACCTATGGGTGATTCTTAAGATATTTTACATATTTAGCTGTAAGACAATTAAATATGCCGCTAAAAGTGCTGAAAATATCTCATATCTAATAGATTGTTGCGTAACTTTGAGAGTTGCAGCCCTATCACTCAACAGTACTTCCTATTTTCATTCCGTAACATTTATTTTCACAGCAGACTAATTTGCAATAGAATCAACTTTGAAGATTTTCAAAGATGTATCATTGCAGAAATTTGTGGTTCTTAGTGACAGTTAAAGTTCTTTAGAATTACAACCCAGGGGATCATTTGTATAAAAAATAGAATTTTAACCTGATAAATTATAAGATGATGGCAGAAATGTAGAAATGTGTTATGTTCATGACTGTAACAGGCAAAGCTACAAAAATACTATGACAGGATCTCTCACAAATATTTCTGTTAGTGGTTGTATAGATTTTGTAAAGCCAGTAACCTGTTTCAATGAGTAAATGGGAGAATATATTGAACACTTAACATGATTGTATAAAATGTAAACATGCCAAGTGTTGGAATAAGCAATTAATTAACGAAAGAACAGACTCACTATTAAGTTTGACATATCTTAGATTCGGTGACTTTTGTTGGACCAGTGGATCTTTGGTGAATAGCCTACATGATCAAGTTCATGTTGTGCAGACGTAGAGTAACACTAACAGTGAGTTGAATGTCCAAAATATAATAGACAATGAACGTCAAGTTTTGGAAATAAACCAGTTATAGAAACTGTCTTACTCCACTTTCACTTTACTTGGTTATAAAAATTTGAGAGAGCTGTTATTTGATAAGTAGCATGTAAACCTTATCACTATTAAAGACAATTCCTTTAGGCCATCCCTCTGAGAGCTAAAAAAAAAAATTGCTCAAGGATGAGGTTAAACTATTTTTAAATATCACAGCTTTGTCAATCAGAAAGTCTGAGTCCCGTAACCACTTATAACTTGATTTAATCAAGTTGGAAGGCTCAATGGATAAGTTATCATACCAATAATTATTATTTTTGTTTGTGCTAGTTTACTAGTTGTATTCCTTTGAATAAAGTTTTGAATTCTAATTAGTCAGTTTGCTCAAGAAGTAAGATTTCTGCCCATTGTTTTAACACCAAAGATAATTAATAATTTACAAAGGAACCAATTGTTATTTGCTGCATTGAAGACTCTATAGTTCAGTGCGTATACAGAATGCAATTTGGATATTGCTCATATAATTGTGCAGTACCATTTTGAAAGCCTATATGAAAAATCAAGGCGACACTAACCTGTTTGTAAAAAGTTGAGTTTGTGGTACGTGAAGAATTAAGTCCTGCCTATTTATGTTCGCAAAATTTAAGCAATGTTTACCAGAGATTGCTTGTTAAGAACTAATGAGTGAATGTTTATAGTTACAAGCCCCAGCATAAACTGAGCACTATGTGTATCTGAGATTTCTTGGAGAGCGTGGGTGGGCTCTCTAGATTTTAGAAGTGTCATTTAATTTCATTATGTGTACCTAATGTCATGTATGTAGGAGTTATCTTTGTATTTGGTGGGGGGACTGTTCTCATAACTGTAAGGAGACATGTTCTGTGTTGGTATATTTAGTAGTTATTATTATTATTTTATTCCTACAGGTGACAGACTTATTATTCTACTAATCTAATGACTTACTTGTCTGTTTGAGTGGGAGGGACAGTGTCGAGTCACTAGATATGGTAAATTAAGGAGTATTGAGTGTTTATAAAGTGTACAAACCTCTGTTTTACACATTGTATGAGTGGTTATTATTATTATTATTATTATTATTAATTATTATTATTATTATTCTTCTTCTTCTTATATGTCTTCACAAGATGAAACCTCTTCATAAAAAAACCCACAGGGGCCATTGAATTGAATTTCAAGCTTTCAGATACTACAGTTTTCATTTGAAGGAAACAACAGAAGTGATTTGAAAAGTGCAGAAAGAAAAGAGCAGTTATTTGAAAAAAATTAATAATAAACAAATGGATTATTAGAGTAGAAGGAGAATTGAATTAGGTTGGTAATGATAAGATTGGTTGTGGAAAAAATTGAACATGTGCCCTCCCCAAGGTGGTATCCTGCCACCAAGAAAAGCCCTATGTTGACCTTCATTATGAAATAGTTACAAGCCCCAGCATAAACCGAGCGCTATGTGTATCCGAGATTTGCTCAGTGAAGTACCATTTTATTGTACCTGCATTGTGTACATACTATATGCATTTTCTCGTTTGTTATGCTCTCGGCACAGCTATTATGTCTTTATGCATGTTTCACAACAGTTGGCAATTGTATATGGCACAATAGTCATTATGTGTTAGACAGAAATTATTGACATTAGGCTTGCAATGCCTAAAGAGCGCCTCAGTGGTGTCATCGGTATGGTGTTGGCTGCGAGTTCGATTCTCAGGCATTCCATTGAGGTGTGAGAGATGTGTATTTCTTGTGATAGAAGTTCACTCTCGACGTGGTTCGGAAGTCACGTAAAGCCGTTGGTCCCGTTGCTGAATAACCACTGGTTCCATGCAACGTAAAATCACCATAAGAACAAACAAAAACAAGCAATGCCTAAAGGGATTGATATTGGCATGGCCATACCACTGATGTTGGTGTAATTGGCGCAGTATTCTTTGTTTTTTAACCCATCTAGAGAAAAGATGAGCATTGGTACTGCATTTGAGACCAAACCAATGAGATACAGCTGGGCTAAGAATAGTATACAACAGTGGGAGAAGGTCTTTCTGACAAAAATATGACTTCCAGAGCTGTCTTCCATTCCATAGATGACAAGAAAAAACTATTTTCTGCACAAATATCTTAAATATATTAGCTACAGACAAGACTTCTTATGGTCATCTTAAACCTCAAATACTGGTGATATTGACCATGAAACTGACATCCAAGAAGTTGAAGGGGATAACGAGGATGATCAGCATTGAGAATGACCTTCCTGGAGGGCTTTTAATGACTTATTATCCAACAGCACAAAGTGAGGCAGGCAGAAGGATTGTATGGTTCTCAAGTCTCATTATTAATGGAGGTATTAATACCTATCAGTCAGATTTAAGTGTGAATGTTGAGGATTTTAACTCATTTGATAAAGAGGACTGAAGTCCGTAAGTGGTATCCCCCTGATAAATTCTTGACTAGGTATGTTATCCATCTTGTTCCAGGATTTTATAATACAAGACATCTATGAATTACATATCAAGACTTTGTTAATGTAATTACTCGTTGGAATCTGTCTTTTCCGCTACAAACCATTTGTACCATCCCATAAGAATTAGAAATGGGTAATTGTTGCTAAATGCTTTATTATTTTATTCTTTTAAGTTAGTAAACTTTTCTTTGAAAGGAACCTTAAGAAGTGTTACTAGAAGTGAAATGAAGGACATAAGACAGGACCATGTGGCAATGTATCTCCTCAAGAGAATTAATACAATTAGTAGTTTTAGTCACCAGAAAGTGCAGTTAACACAATTGCTAATATGGTTAAGATGGTTAAGAAGGGTACCTTGCTGTTAATAAGTCTAAAATTGAAATTACCATAAAGAAAAAAAGAGCGCCTCCCTTCAAGGAGTCTTGCCAGAAAGATATAGATTTCTGACAGCTTTTGATATCCAGGTAGGATTATACTATTCCAAGTCAGTGTTGGTAGAATTAAAGATATAGGGCATTGACCTTTGTTCCCACTGTGTTTTCAAACTTGGATCCTTGTAAAAAATATACTATTTAGTTTTATGAAACACTTAATTTTTATCAAGAAATAATGGAAAGGAAATGTGTAGCTGAAAATAACTCCTACAGATATTTTTGAATATTCAGAATAAGCACAATGTTTACTATGCAAGATCATTGTAAGGAAGGTGGGAATGAAATAAACTAAATAATGTCGTCTTAGCTATATTGGAGTTAAGCATCTTATATGACAGACCACTCGAGGTTTCATCTTCCGATTGGCAAGTTGCAGTTTTATTTTTCAGAGGTGCAGATAACTGCAACAATAAGTGCATGGTCTTTTTTTTGTGTGTGTGTGTGATCTACAGTCATGTCAAAGCCATGTGAAATAGCTCTGCTTTGTCTTTAGGGCTGATCAAGTTAACAATTACATAACAGTAAGATTCAGTACTTGTGCCAAGAGTATGTAGTATACAGTATATTTACAAAACTTTGAAACAAAATTTCAATGCAGTGACGTAATACAGTGGTACCTCAAGATACGAAATTAATCCGTTCCGAGGCGGCTTTCGTATTATGAGCTTTTCGTATCTTGAACCGCATTTTACACGTAAAATGGCTAATCCATTCCAAGCCCTACAAAAACACCCTAGTAAATTTTATAATAAGCTAAATTGACCTATAAACAATGAAATACTACAACAATTTGGACCATTCAATACCCAACTTAATACGTACTAGTACTAATATGTATGTATACCTGTAAATAAAGTGTATTAGTGTACATGGTATACAAGAAATACTGTACGTACATACGTACGTATGTAGTAAAATGTGGAACCTTACCTTTCGAGTGAGGCTACCTCCGAAAGTGGAGACAGAGGAGGAGGACAAACGGCAGAAAACTTCTTATAGTACGTACACTTAACTTTACGAAACATTAAAAGATGTCAGGAAACATAAACTAAACTTTACAAAACACATTAACAATACTGTAACACTTAACTTTACAAAAAACTTAAAATTAAATTTTTCTTTTTCTTTTTTTTATATTTTTACATTTTTTTTTTACTTTTTTATAATATAATTTTTTTTTTTTTTTTTTTTTTTTTTTTTTTTTTACAGAATTTCAATTTCTTCACTACTTTCAACTTTGTTTTTTTGTAGTATCAATTGGATCTTCCTTTTTGCCTACTCCTACTAAAGGCCTCTTTAAAAGATAACTATCCAAGGAAGATTGCTTCTGCCTGCTTTTGACAATATTCCTGAAACGACTCAGGCAAACGTCATCGAACTGTGCAAGCATACGACCTGTGTAAGCCTTTTCGGGGTGTCTCTTTTTCTACAAATGATTGCACCTTCTGAAAAGCAGCTAGAGCATCCTTAATTTCTGCCGTTTTCGTAGGGTCATCCTCCTCCTCCTCGCCGCTGCTAGGGAACTCTTCTTGAATGACGTTATGTTGCATGGCCTCCAACTCCATGTCATCTGTCGTAAGCTCCTCTTGGTTTGATTGATTGATTTGTTAATTCTTACTGGCGTTGCAGCGACGAGGTTATTGACACCGAGCTCCTCTTGGTGCTCCTCGAGAAGGTCATTGATGTCGTCCTTGTCGACGACCAGCCCCATGGACTTGCCGAGTGCAACGATCTTGTCAAGATATGGTTGCGAAACAGTTTCAGGATCGTCAACTGTTCCTGAATCTCAGGATCGTTAACTGTTCATGAATCTGCAGCACCAGCTTCGCCCACGTCGAATCCCTCGAAGTCTCGGGCGGGTACGGCATCAGGCCAGAGTTTCCTCCACGGAGAATTCAAGGTTCGCCTCGAAACCTCCTGCCGAGCTTGATCGACGAGTCGGATGCATATCATAACATCGAAATGCTTCTTCCAAAATTCACGCAAGGTGAGGTTTGTGGTATCGAAACATCTCTTGAAAAAATGTTTCGTATTCAGCTTCTTGAAGTTTGATATCACTTGCTGGTCCATGGACTGGAGGAGAGGGGTGGTGTTAGATGGAAGATAAAGAACCTTGATAAACGAATACTCTGCTAGGAAATAATCCTCGAGGCCAGGAGGGTGAGCAGGGGCACTGTCCAACAATAGCAGACATTTCAGAGGGAGGCGCTTCTCTTCCAAGAATTTCTTCACTGTCAGGCTGAAACACAGATTTACCCACTCTGTGAACAAAAGCCTCGTTACCCAAGCTTTCGCATTAGCCCTCCACATCACTGGAAGCTTCTCCTTAAGCACTTTGTGGGCCTTGAAGGCTCAAGAAGTCTCCGAATGATACACAAGTAGGGGCTTCACCTTGCAATCCCCACTGGCGTTCGAACAAAGTGCGAGCGTAACCCTGTCTTTCATAGGCTTATGCCCGGGTAGCTTCTTCTCTTCCTGCTTGATGTACGTCCGACGAGGCATTTTTTTTTTCCAAAAAAGACCAGTCTCATCACAGTTGAAGACTTGCTGAGAACTGTAGCCTTCCTTGATTGTCATCTCGTCGAATGTCTTAATAAAGGCTTCGGCTGCTTTCGTGTCCGAGCTGGCCGCCTCCCCATGCCGCACCACCGAATGTATGCCAGTCCGTTTATGGAATTTTTCGAACCACCCATGAGAAGCCTTGAACTCTGGGGTTGGCGTCATTGTCCCTACTCCTCCATCATCTTCGGCCTTGGCAATCAATTCGCCGAAAATAGCGCTGGCCTTGTGGGAGATTGCCGTCTCGTTATCATATCGCCAGTGATTTCTTTGTCTTTTATTCAGCCAAGAAGTAGCCTTTCGATCTCATCATGCACGTGGCTCCTCTTGCTAGACAAAATAGTCACGCCCTTGGAAGGTGTAGCTGCTTTGATGCCATCCTTCTGCTTAAGGATGGTGCCTATTGTCGACTGATTTTGGCCGTATTCCTTGGTGATCACACACAATCGCATACCAGCTTCATACTTTTTTATTATCTCCATTTTTGTCTCCAAAGAAAGCATCCTCTTCTTTCCTACTTCAACTTTCTTGGGACCCATGACTACGTATATACTGTACATAATTAAGTTATGTAGTACGTATACGTATGAAGTAAAGTTCTTACACAACACGATAAAGTAGTACTACAATGAAATCACTTACGAATTTACGTTAATAAACAAAATCGTATAGAACGAACTAATTCTGCGTGCTTACGATACCGATGATGTGGCCGAAAAAGCACGCCACTACGTAGAGCACGATGGGAGAGATGCTGACCAATAGGAGAGCAGGATCTTATGGCAGTGACTAGCATCAGGAACCAATGGGAGAGTGGAAGGATGGTAGCGAGTCTACTAAGTTGGTGGCACGCGAGTTTTAAAATTGTTATCGGTGGTCCAGGTGAATCTCAGACTTTACGGCAACCACCTTTCGTATCTTGAACAATTTTCGAATGTAGAGCAAAAAAATCTTCGTACTTGCTTTCGTATCTCGAGTTTTTCGTAAGTTGAGCCACAGGTACCACTGTATTAATCTTGAAGTTAAATAGGAAGCCCTGTTGTAGAGTAAACAGTCATGCCGTGTGTATTTGCAATGCTCAATGAAGCCTCGAATGATTTGAAAATGATGTTGGAGGGCAATGCATTCACTCCTAAGACCGAAGACCTCATTATCTGATGTCTTTGAGATTCTTGACAAATTATTGTCATTAGTTGTCTACAAGTAGCAGTGGTGTCATTGTCAGTAAGTGATTAGGTATGGTTCGTCTGCAACCTTTTTGTTAGGCCTTTTGTTGTAATCCACATGGAACAGGTGAGCAGTGTGGGTTATCTAATCCTCCATTTTCCCCTCCACAGGCAATTAAAAAAATGTAGAGAAACAGATTTGCTTTCATGTGACTTAAAAGTTAGGTCCCCCAATCTGTAGATACCTCTCTACTTTGCTTATTACAACTAGAGACTTGACACTTGGTCTCTCCCTTTAGTCCAGGGTAAGGGCATTATTAATGTAATAAGTCTGGCATTGGTAATAATCTAATAAGTCTGCATTTATGAAACAAAAATTTTATTGGAACTCATTTATGTTTTTAAGGTTAACTGTTGTGTCTAAACATCAGTCTTTTAATTTTTGTCAGTGACTAAACCTGTTTTGATTAGCTTTCATTCGGGCGTAAAATATTCATACAACGTTGCATGACTGTTTTTAGGGTACCTTCTCTTGGTAAGGAAACAAGTTGAATTTCAGAGAAAAAATACCATTGGTTTTCTGCTATGTATGTCTTGTAGGCTAATGTTTGACAGGGTCATTCCATTGAACAAATTCATTTGAATCTAATGGCCTGAGAATCTAACTGTCATGGCATTTCTTTATTTTTGCCCATAGCTTTGTCTAGTTTTTCCATTAATCTATTATTTTTAACAAGATAAACTGTTTATTTCCAAGGGGACCAACTGTTTGGGAAGACATTCTATAAAATATTAGGAACAATTATGATTTTTTTGGTTGTATTTGTGTACCTAATGGGAGTGTGTGTTCTGTTTTAAGTACTGTGACTTGGGTTAGGTTGACTTGGTTGAGCAGAAATTCAGGTTTATTATTTGTATATAGATTCACATTAAGTTGAAGTTGGGTACATTGAATTTAGCATTGTATGGAAAAGGTGTATGCAGAAGTCTGTGTCTGATATTGTAAGTATTTCTAGCGATAACTTTGCTACGTATTATGGCAGTAGAGGTCTTAACAGGCTGAGCTTTTTTCTTTTTTTTTTTTTCGTGTGAGGAGCTAACATTTTATGTTGAGAACAGTAAGGCCTACTGAATGTGCTTTGAAGTGTGTTACTGAAAGGTTAGTATTTTTATGAAAATTTGGAGACAGCCTTTAGTTTCAACAAGTAAAGTTGTTTTATTTTTATTTACTTTTGTGTTAATGCTTTTGTTGTTATCTAGGATAGAAAATCCTGACCTTTTTTTATTTTTATTTTTTTGTGTATTTTGTGTACCATAACAAATTTTTCTTTAGAAATGGAAATGTATGTATATTGCTATGCTGTGCAAATCTTAATGGTTTTATTCTTGCTTATGAAATGAGTCCAGCTATTAAGCACCCTGATGTTGTCGTAATAGTAATGACCCCCTACCAATCCTGAAGGAGCGTATATTAATTTTAAGTCACAATTCTTTTGATGTTGACAAAACAGCATTTAATCTCTTCTTTTTTATACATATATCTCTAGATTTTATTGTATGCAGGATTAATGGGTGTTGTTTACATGATGCTTGCCTCACCCTATGGCTCAACATCTTTTGTGAGTGGTGTGTTTCCTATGCTTGATAGTGTTTCTTGTGTTGCATCATCCAGGGTGGCACGGTCGCGGTGAGGTCAGTCATGGTGTCGTCAACGGCCGCACCACGTCCCAACACCATCATCCTCCAGTCTCAAGCCAGTGTATGTCCCCCGTGACTTCCACTTTCCCAAAACCCTCAGTTGCATGTCTGCTTATTGACTCGGTTTGATTTTGCTTCTCATAGTTTCTACTCCATTTGGTCTCTGGGTAACAGTATGCCTCATTTATCTCTCATTTATACATAGGACAAGTGCAGCTTGCGTACTGGATTGATCAGTTTTGTTAATGCATGTAGTGATTGTGGTAAATAAATTTTGCGCTGTTGAAATGAAGAAAGAGAAGCTAAGAGAAACCTAGTAGTTTATAGTTAATATTAAGGTTTGTTGTGAATGTATGTCAATCCTTGTGTATGGCCTGTGGCACAGGGTCAAGGTTACTTCAACCTATGTAGCTTTTATGCAACTCCTTGTACAAGATCTTTTTGTCTTTTTCAATTATTGGTATATACCTACAATGATATGCACTGCTTTTTCCATCTGCATTTCCAAAACTATTAATTTTATGCACGTATGTGTGATTTTTCCTTTTTCTTGGGAGATTTGTAAGGTTTGTGTTGAAGACAAAGTCAATTAGTACCTTATGGTGTAGTCATTCAAAATGGGTAATCCTCCTCCTTGGTTACTATTAGCATTTCTCTTTGTAATAGGATTGTTTGATAGCTAGAATTTTTCATGTATACCATACGTAATTTTATAGGTTACTTTACCTCTGTCAAGTGAGATTTGATCAAAGTAAGTTTAAATGTAATTTCCTAAGTAGCCGTCTAAATTAACATCTCCATATTGTAGTGTCTTGAACTTAACCTTTGCCATTAAGATTGTAGATAACTGGAAACTGAAATATTAGTGCATTATGTATTACAGTACAATGTTTCCCAGTACTATTTGTATCTGAAATAATTTGAAACTTACTAGGGCCTTCCTTATAGTTGTATGGTTTTTCATTTTATAAAAATGCAGTAGTATTAGTCAATTCAAGGACTAGGCTTGTCCTTGAGGGTTGGAGTCACATGTAATACTTTGTTTGTTAGTTTTATTCTTTCTTTAAGGTGGATATATTATGTAAATAAATTATTTGAACTCAGAATGCATCATTCAGTAAATTAGAACCAGTCTCTTGCAGGGCTGTATTTAACATAGTGCATTCATGCTTTCATGAGACATGAAGTACCTTAGACGATCTATATTTCAAAAGGAAAATTGAATGTTTCCTCTCCTTCTTATAGAAATAAAAGTAACATTAGAAATGATGTATAGCTTTTATTAAAAAATTATAAATTTGCATAAGTCCTTTTTAAAAATTTGAGTAATATCATTGATCCAGAAAAGTTGTAGCACTATCATTATTTAAGGTAGGTAATTTTTCTGTTGCAGAATTTAAGCCTTGAGTTTAGTGAGTTTGTGTTTCTATGCAATATAAAAACCAGATTGTGTTTGATCTGCTACTGTGAGCAGTAGAAGTCTTTTTCAGATTTACAGAATTACTGGTCGGGCAACAGTGATAGTCATTGAGCTAACATAATTTCCCATAGGAGGCGCAAAAGCCCTTCCCATGCAATTTGCTGCCTTCCCTCATAGTTGCCAGTTGCTATGATGCAGACCTGAAATAGAGACCTGTTGATATGAAAAGGTTGCTGTACAGGCAGTCCCTGATTTAACGGTGGTGATTGGGTTATTGGCAAAGCGCTGGTAACTGAAAATTGCCATTTACCTAATAAATGGCATTTACAACATTGAAAGTGTCTATGATCCGCTTAACCGCGATGTTAACCGGTTAACATCACTGTTAAGTGGTTTATCTGCACTAAAAATCTGGTTAATGTCATTGTTAGCCAAGTGCCGTAAAACAGAAACGCTGTTACTGATGCTGCCATTAACTGGGGACTCCCTGTACTCCAATTTAATCCTAGAGCATTCTTATTAAATGTTGGTCTTTATCATATAATAAAATGTTTACTGAATTAGTATCCCCCATTGTGCCAACATGTAGTCTTGGCTACCTACACTGCCCTCATTATCAGATTTATAACCTTTGCTTTTACACTTCCATTGACTGCTGGTCAATGTTTTATGTTTGTTACTTGAGGAATGTGTGAATTATTGCTTATCTTAATATTTCTGTCTGGTAGCTTAGCATGTGTTTCTGTATCTATTTTTTGAACCTCATGGCTTTAGACTACTTCATTACATAAATAATATCAAGTTTATTGATGAATTGTAAAATACTCTCTCTCTTTTTCCATCATCATGGGAATAGATTTAACTGCCTTCTCCTCATTTCCAAAGATTTTGTTTCTTGGTGACAGACAATCTGCACCTATACTGAAGATTTAATTGCATATTGGACCCATTGTAATTTTTAACAATTACAGCTGTAAGCTATAAAAAAAAAATTGGCAAGACTTCGTCATGCCGTTACAGTTAGAAGGCCCCCTCTGTTGGTTTCTGACCAGGGTTTTGATGGAATGAGAAGTTGGCTAAATGGGTAGTTGCAAGAAGATCTACCAGTGGCATTCCCAAAAGATATTGGAGGATCTTTTACATCTCTGGATTCAGTGACCCCTCGGCAGAAAGACATGCTTCCTCCAGCTGTGAAAATAATTTAGAATCGTGCCAAAATGGTTTCCTTTCACCCACACAAAGATGTCTACCAGCAGAAGGCATAGTGTCTTGGATCTTGAGCCATCCTAATTTGTCAAGTAAGCCACTGTTGTGGACAACTTTTATTGACAAGAGTTGAGTATATAGATGGAGACATCAAGAGACTGCCTTGAGGCGCTGCTTCCTGTCCTGTAACGTCCAAGTGCCTGATGCTTAGTTGTCCCAAGAGTTGTTCTCTCCAACCATGACTCGATACTTTCCTTAGCATCAACATTCCTTGGGGAAGATGAACCAACAGAACTAAAGACCTTTCCAGACATTATCTGAATCTGAGTGAGTGGTTGTCCTGAAGAAACTGCTGACCACAACCTCATAAGTTATAGTTGAAATGACCATGATCTCAAATGGGTGCGAGTGGTGATACAATTATGGTCCCTGATAAGGGATTGGCACCAAACCCCAGAAAACACCAACATTTAAATGAATAAATATTAAAATAAATGCTTGTGTTCTTTTAGTCTCTCATGTAATTAGGGTGATATGATTTGGGTCAAAAGAGAAATTGTCTCATGAAACTTGTAGCATTTGTAAATTCTCTGAGAATAAAGAGTTACTGAATTGCTTGTTATAAATAGAAGTTGTATTTATAACGATTCTATTTGATTTAATGGAATTTGATAACTTTAACAGAAATGAGAGTAACATATTTTATTGTACAATAATAGAAAAAATAACCATGTCCCAAGAAGGACCCTCAATAAAACAAATGGAAATTCAAAAGAAACTGGTATTGTACGTGCCATCTTTTTGCATTTACTATAGGATGGATAAAATCCTGTGGTGGGTCGTAGTTTGGAAACCTTGGTCTTAACCCCCACAAGACGCGGTAAATTTGAACGGCGGTTGGTACTTACGTAGCTAAAATTGATACGCTGATCCGCACGGGTTACGCACAATTAATTAATTGTAGTTTATTGTTAATATCTTCTTTTTTACTTACTATTTTCACTTCAAATAAATTGGAAGTTCAAGTCAGAACCTTTCTATATGAAATGGACACTTTTTGAATTGTATTATTCCCTTCTCTATATTTTTTATAGATTATCCAAAATTTGGTCAATATTCTCAGCGTTAGTGAAGACAAATTTTGTATCCTAATTTCATAAATTACTGCTTGATCAATTTACGTAAACTCAATGCTATAATATTCCAAATTTACTTGTCATTCAGGTGAAAGCAAAAGCAGATAAATATACAACATTTTCAGAACATTTTTAGAGTACAATTCGTACAATTCAAATGGGTGCGAGTGGTGATACAATTATGGTCCCTGATAAGGGATTGGCACCAAACCCCAGAAAACACCAACATTTAAATGAATAAATATTAAAATAAATGCTTGTGTTCTTTTAGTCTCTCATGTAATTAGGGTGATATGATTTGGAACAAAAGAGAAATTGTTTCATAAAACTTGTAGCATTTGTAAATTCTCTGAGAATAAAGAGTTACTGAATTGCTTGTTATAAATAGAAGTTGTATTTATAACGATTCTATTTGATTTAATGGAATTTGATAACTTTAACAGAAATGAGAGTAACATATTTTATTGTACAATAATAGAAAAAATAACCATGTCCCAAGAAGGACCCTCAATAAAACAAATGGAAATTCAAAAGAAACTGGTATTGTACGTGCCATCTTTTTGCATTTACTATAGGATGGATAAAATCCTGTGGTGGGTCGTAGTTTGGAAACCTTGGTCTTAACCCCCGCAAGACGCGGTAAATTTGAACGGCGGGTGGTACGTACGTAGCTAAAATTGATACGCTGATCTGCACGGGTTACACACAATTAATTAATTGTAGTTTATTGTTAATATCTTCTTTTTTACTTACTATTTTCACTTCAAATAAATTGGAAGTTCAAGTCAGAACCTTTCTATATGAAATGGACACTTTTTGAATTGTATTATTCCCTTCTCTATATTTTTCTAGATTATCCAAAATTTGGTCAATATTCTCAGCGTTAGTGAAGACAAATTTTGTATCCTAATTTCATAAATTACTGCTTGATCAATTTACGTAAACTCAATGCTATAATATTCCAAATTTACTTGTCATTCAGGTGAAAGCAAAAGCAGATAAATATACAACATTTTCAGAACATTTTTAGAGTACAATTCGTAACTATTCAGCATACTGACACTCAACTCAAAACACCTCTGAACGTATGCGAAATATGCCTTGTTCAGTAACACAGCCCAAACAAGTATATATATATATATATATATATATATATATATATATATCTATATATCTATATATATATATATATATATATATATATATATATATATATATATATATATATATAGTATATATATATATATATATATATATATATATATATATATATATATATAATATAGATATATATATATATATATATATATATATATATATATATATATATATATATATATATATATATATATATATTATATATATATATATATATAATATATATATATATATATATATATATATATATAATATAATAGATATATATATATATATATATATATATATATATATATATATATATATATATATATATATATATATATATAGTATATATATATATATATATATATATATATATATATATCTATATAGAGACTATAATATATATATATATAGATAATATTATTAATATTATTATATATATATATATATAATATATATAGATAGACTAATAATATATATAGATATATGATATATAATATATTATAATAATTTATATATAATATATATATATTAATAATAATCTATATATAATAATATATAGATTATACTATATATATATATATAGAATTATATATATATATTTATAATCTAATATATATCTATTTATAATATATCGATATATATATACTATATATAATATATATATTATAATATATATATATGTATATATATATATTATATATATATATTATATATATATATATATATATATATAATATAATATATATATATATATATATATATATATATAATATATAA
Source organism: Macrobrachium nipponense (assembly GCF_015104395.2). Lineage (NCBI taxonomy): Eukaryota > Metazoa > Arthropoda > Malacostraca > Decapoda > Palaemonidae > Macrobrachium > Macrobrachium nipponense. The sequence goes on along the minus strand of NC_087214.1, from coordinate 65,633,107 downwards.
TATATATATAATATATAATATATTATATATATAAATATATATATATTATATATATAAGTATATATATATAATATATATAATATATCTATTATATATATATTTATAATATATATATATATAATATTTTAATATATATATATTATATATATATATATAGATATATATAAGATAATATAATATATATTATATAATATATATATAATATATAATAGATATATATATTATATTATATATATATAGATATTATATATAAATATATATAATATATTCTATATAATATATATAATTTATATATATATATATTATAGATATTATTATATATATATATTTATAATATTATATATATATATATATTTATAATATATATATATATTATATCTATATATATATAATAATTATATATTAGCTATAAGATATATATATAGATATATATATAGATATATATATATATATATATATAATGTATTATTAATATATATATATATATTATTTATAATACTATATATATATATATATATATAGATATATAATTATATATATATATATATATATATATAAGATATATATATATTATTATATATATATACCATAGAGATATATATAATATATATATATATATAGATATTATTATGTATAATATAGTATATATAATATTATTGTATATAATATATATATATATATATTATATATATTAATATCTATATATATATCATATCTATATATATATATATATATATATCCGAGGTAGAGTGAATTAGATATTAAAGGACATTGTAGCTCGATATATGTATATGAATCACGGAAATGTGATATGACTATATATATATATATATATATATATATATATATATATATATATATATATATGTGACTGGTAAAAGTGTTCTGTAACAACAGAATTCCATCTAATAAAAGGAGCCCATAAAAACACCAAAATGTAGAGAGAAAAGTACTATATTTCAGAGACTGCTGTCTCTCTCTTCAGGTATATGAATGAGAAAAGTTTACAGAAAAGGTGGTATTTATACCAAGAGATTCGTCCACAAGTAAGCCAATTTAGGTCACCCCCGCTGATAATCTTCCTTTAATCTTCTTAAGCGTTGGTTGAATGAACACTGCGTCGACGATGTCCGATGTCCAATTCCCTTTTGAGATGTTCATTACCTGCTTCTCTTTTATTAGGTTCCGATTCCATCATTTGACTCTTGTACCGGCAGTTGCTGCTATAAATTACATGTGACATATTCCAGTTTATTCTATGGTTATGTTCATTTATATGGTTGAAAATAGCAGAGTTCTGTTGTCCATACCTAACTGACCGTTTGTGTTGTATTAATCTCTGGGGAAGTGATTTACCTGTAAATCCGATGTAAGATTGGTCACAGTCCTGGCATGGGATCTCATATACCCCAGAGTCTTTGGGCGATGTCTTTTGTTGGACGTTAATCAGGGATTTGGCTAAGGTATTTGGGTAGGTAAATGCAAAAGGGTTGGATTTCCCAAGGGTGTGAGTTACTCTCTTAATCGTCTCCAGGTGGGGAATTTTTATTTTATTGTTGGGTGTGTCTCTGGTCTTGTCTTTAGGGGGTCGGTAGAAAATTACGTTTGCTTTTTGAATTGCTTTCTCAATTATATGGTCAGGATACTTTAAAGATGAAAGTTGCTTGCGAATTAGTTCAAATTCTTTTTCCAGGAAATCTGGGGAACAAATTCGTAAGGCTCTTAAGAATAGGTTGCTAGCTAGACCTATCTTGATAGTATTGTCATGATAGCTAAAGTAGTGAATATATGAAAGTGAGAAAGTTGGTTTTCTGTATATGGTAAATTTGTATTCTGTCGTGTCTGATTATTAAAACATCAAGAAAAGGAATTTTGTTGTCTGTTTCCCATTCAACTTTAAATTTGATGCTGGGCACTAATGCGTTTAATTTTGAGAGGAATTCATTAAAATTACCCCACTTATTATCCCAAAATGTTAGTATGTCATCCACGTATCTCATCCACAGCATGTTTTTGGGTTTTATTGCATTTATTACTGTAGTTTCAAAGTATTCCATGTACAGATTGGCTAAAATAGGACTTAAAGGACTACCCATACTACACCCGAATTTTTGCTTGTAGAATGATTCCCCGAATGAAAATACGTTATTAGATGCAAATAATTCAACTAACTTTATTATTTTGTCAAGTGCCAAAGGGAAATGATCTGAATAGGGGGATAATTTTTCCCTTAAAAACTGAAGAACGTCCTGTACTGGTACTTTTGTGAATAGGGAGTCTATGTCAAGGCTTAAAAGTTTTATGTTGTGAAGTGGTATATGTGCTTCTCTGAATTTGTGACAAAAGTCTTCCGAATGTTTGATGTGACTGGGAGAAAAAGTGCCTAAAAAAGGAGAAAGGAGGCCAGCTAACCATTTAGAAATTTTGTAATTGAAAGCTCCGGCGCATGAAACGATGGGTCTGAATGGAAGATTGTCTTTGTGAGTTTTGGGAAGACCATAAAAGTAGGGTAATTTAGGATTAATTACTTTAAATTTCTCTAATAGTTCAATACTCTTTTTGTCTTGGCCAATTAATCTTACTTTCCGAAAAAATTCTGTGGGAACGTTCTGGAGGGGATTTTTCGTCAGTTTTTCGTAAGTATTTGTGTCGCTAAGGAGCTGGTTGATTTTGTCGAGGTAGAAGTCTTTGTCCATTATTACAATTTTGCCGTCTTTGTCGGATCTACTTATTATAACATCTAACTTTTTTAGCGAGTGGATGGCTATCATGAATCTGCGGGGAACAGGATATTTCTTATGAAGGTCAGTTAAAGCATTTAGTAACACTCCTTTTAAACATATCTCTTCACGGCTGTAGTTTTTGTCAAAGACTCTGGGGTATATGAGATCCCATGCCAGGACTGTGACCAATCTTACATCGGATTTACAGGTAAATCACTTCCCCAGAGATTAATACAACACAAACGGTCAGTTAGGTATGGACAACAGAACTCGGCTATTTTCAACCATATAAATGAACATAACCATAGAATAAACTGGAATATGTCACGTGTAATTTATAGCAGCAACTGCCGGTACAAGAGTCAAATGATGGAATCGGCCTTAATAAAAGAGAAGCAGGTAATGAACATCTCAAAAGGGAATTGGACATCGGACATCGCCGACGCAGTGTTCATTCAACCAACGCTTAAGAAGATTAAAGGAAGATTATCAGCGGGGGTGACCTAAATTGGCTTACTTGTGGACGAATCTCTTGGTATAAATACCACCATTTTCTGTAAACTTTTCTCATTCATATACCTGAAGAGAGAGACAGCAGTCTCTGAAATATAGTACTTTTCTCTCTACATTTTGGTGTTTTTATGGGCTCCTTTTATTAGATATATATATATATATATATATATATATATATATATATATATATATATATAGTTAGTCATATCACATTTCCGTGATTCATATACATATATCGAGCTACAATGTCCTTTAATATCTAATTCACTCTACCTCCGAATTAATATATTTTCATATATACTTAACCGAAGGGGAATTTTTTTTTTTTTCTCGATAATAGATTTGCCTGGACCAGGGCGCGAACCTATGGATCCTTTCAAACCCAGGAACGTCAGTGAAGCTTTATCTACTACACCACCGCGAGAGGTTAAAAGTTCATGTCGCCTCTCACCCTCATATACCTTTCGCGCGCAGGTAATTAGTTGGTTTGGAGACGACAACCCACCTCGACTCCGGTAGTGTTTGTAGTGCTACGTGGTGTCAAAAGCACTACAAACACTACCGGAGTCGAGGTGGGTTGCTGTTGTCTCCAAACCAACAATTACCTGCGCGCGAAAGGTATATGAGGGTGAGAGGCGACATGAACTTTTAACCTCTCGCGGTGGTGTAGTAGATAAAGCTTCACTGACGTTCCTGGGTTTGAAAGGATCCATAGGTTCGCGCCCTGGTCCAGGCAAATCTATTATCGAGAAAAAAAAATTCCCCTTCGGTTAAGCATATATGAAAATATATTAATTCCGAGGTAGAGTGAATTAGATATTAAAGGACATTGTAGCTCGATATATATATATATATATATATATATATATATATATATATATATATATATATATTATATATATATATATATATATATATATATATATATATATATATATATATATTATTATATATATATATATATATATCATATATTTATATACATAATATATATATATATATTATATATATATATATATATTTTATGATATAGAAAAATAATTATATATATATATCTATATGTATATATAAAAATATATAATATATATGATATATATATATTAAAATATGAAGTATGATATATATAAGATATATGAATATAGATATAAAATATATAATAAATATAAATTATATAATGCTAGATATAATATATAGGTATATATAAAATGATATATAATAGATATAATATCTAGATAGATATTATATATATATATATAGTCTATATTATATATATATAAAATATATATCAATATTATAAAATATATAATATAATATATATATATATATATATACTATATATCTATATATATATAGATATATAATAATATATTATATAAAATAAAAATAATTATAATATATATAATTATATATATATATATATATTATATATATATTATATATTAATATTAATATATATCTGAACATGAGTGCATGCACATATTCATATATTATCTACATGTGATGCAGTATACTAAACAAAAAAAAAGGAAAAATATATGTACATCCATAAGTCGGTACTTACTCTTAGTTCTTCTTATGATATGAAGCAAAGCATGCAGCACAAAGCCCAACATCACATTTTTGGCATTCCCAAGTAGAGCGTATGTTTTTATTCAATATCAGCATGTAATAATTATGAAAGATAAGAATTATGATGAAGATTATCACTCGAAACCAAGACGCCAACCATGATATTTCAATGTTCATTCGAAAAAATATTAGCTTTTGCTACGAATTCACTTATACAATATACGAATTATTCCATTACTGGTAATTCCTATTATCACTTAAAACTTGTATAATCATTCTATTTTGTCTTTATCCCATATTAACCTGTAATAATTACAAAAATAACGATAAAAGATAGTAGTTATCGAGAGCCGTTCACGGAACACTCAAAACCAACGCCGAGACAAGTTTTCCCGGGAATTTTTGCTTTTTTCCATTTCATAAACCTTTTAACCAATTAAGTAACGGGATTCTAATGATGTCATTGTGATGTAATAACATTTAGCCAATGACATTCAAGTATTGATACGGCATCAGAGAGCACGGTACTGGTGTAAGAAATCTGTCTCTGAAAGTATTGGGGCGCGGTTCAAATTGGGCCACTAAAGTGGTTCGGCGTCGGGAGTTGGAAAGCCAGAAAAGTGGCTCCTTGTCTTTTGGGGGTTAATTTTCATCCCAGCTGAGCTGTTACTGAGCATCAGAAATTCAAGACCTAAGGCATTCTAAAGGAAACCCTGACACAGATGGTATCATGTCATCACGGAAGGTCCAGCAGCACCATGTCTGTTACTGGAACCATAAATTCCACAGGGATTGATATGGCTTTCCAAGATTCATTGAGGTGAAGGTGGAGGGGGTCAAATTGTTAAGCAGCTGTGAGGCACCAACTAGCTTCTCTAGTGAAATCTGATCACCGTTTCAAACGTGCCACAATCTGGATATGGATTTTAGATGGGGACATAAGCAAAGCTGCTGAATTGTGGCTGTCAAACTAAGTTCTGCCATCCAAAACCTGAACCAGCTGCATCCTTCTGTGGATTCCCATCGCTGACTGTTTATAATTTAGATGGGACCATATTAGATTTCCTTAAGGATCAACTGCAGTCTTAAAGATCGATAGACTTAAGAAAATGGAAACAAGATGTTAAAGGTCTTATCATGACAATGATGTGACCAGTAATTAAGATAATGGAGGAGGAGGAGACAAGTTGTGGACCTGCATTGCTACGGGGACTAAAGTTATTTTTATTTTTTTTAACTTGCCATACAATTGACAAGCCAAAGCACAGGAGAAGAAGAAAATAGAATTCTTCCCTCATACCCCTTAGAAGAACTTTGCAAAGAACAGGTAGATGAATGTGAAAGAAGTAATCTTGTGAATGTAAGAGTCAAATGAAGAAGGCATGAAGGGGTCATGTAGTCAAAATTCATTGAGCTGAGAATTAAACAGAAAACTTTAATTACAGTTGAAAGCATCGTCCTCCTCTTCTTCTTTGGCATGAGGTTGGGATAGCAATGGAAGTTTCTTCCTCCAGTATGAATTCTCATTTTTCACACTGTGTTCTAGAAACTGCTATAAAAGGTGTTCCTGCGAGCTTTGGCAGATAAATTCACCTTCATTTTGACATTCCTGTCTATAGACCTCAGGGAGTGACCTGGAATTCAGTGTGCCTCCCATGTTACCCAGACATCACCTTGAAGATCAATCATCAAAAATTTATGAAGACGGTTTGAACAACTGGGGCTTAAAGGCTTCTATCTACTAACTAGAGCTCATTGCTCCTGTGATGGTAACCGGAGGGAAGTCAGACGCACCTTCATCTTCCCATTTAATGAAAGTGCATAGCCTGTTAAGAGACTGGAGTTACCCAGTGTTCTTTTTGCAGCCTTGCAGTTGGGAATTAATTTCTTCCCCTAGTTCTATGGGTGGTTCTTACCTGCCTTTAGCCGTCCAGTAACTAGAGAATAAAACATTATACAACCAGTTTTAGTGATACTGAGTTCACGACCTAAGCTGCTCCCAGCAATTTTACTTTCTCCAGTTGCAAACTTAATGATCTAATCAGGCACAGAAGAGTTCTGTCCTAATATCAGAACTTGTTTCAGTGTGAATCTAATTTTATTTCCTGGAATATATATCATTGCATTACAGTAGCATCCCTCCAGCTTAACAAAAACAATCCAGCTTGACTAGCTCGGAATAGGCATGTTCTTGTAAAGTAGGAGCACTGTTTAGAAGCCATTATAGAGGGACTTTATCCTGATAGAGAGGGATTGGTTAGCTACCTGGAATTACAGGTGCTCCCTTCTGTCAGTCTGGAATAGTTTGCCTTTTTTGAGTTAATGTGCACTTGTAAGGAAGTCGTCAATTTTCTGTGGAAGTTTTTTTTTACAAAATATTTTACTGAGGAGGTATTGCCTCAGTCTGAGGAATTAGGAGAAATCCACGTTTTCTATGAAAGTGCAGTTTGTTTGAAATCCAAGGACATGATGCTATTCTTGGTAGCTTTTGAGAGTTTTCCATAATTAAGGAACGGTCTTTCATTGTTTCTTATTTTTCCCATGACCTATACTTTATGGTTGTTTACAGTCTTTCTTTAAGTTTCCTGCAGCTGCTTCCCACTTTCCCACAAAACGTGTTTGTATTCCTGCTTGTAATCTGTCGGATTTCTCAAAGCTTTTCTGCTTGTCTTTAATTAGCCGGAGATTGCTCCCAGGTCTTATTAATATTTATATTCAGAACCACCCTTTCATTTGCAACAAACTGATTCACAATTGCTTCCTATTTATAATAAGATTTTATAGAGCTATTTGGATTTCTATCTCGCTGTGTAATTGAGACATAAAATCAAAAAAAGGTGTTGCTGTTTTGTAATTTGGTTCTTTTGGTCTCAAGTTACAAAAATTGTTGTTGATTTATAAGTACAAAAATAGTCACGTGAAGTCATGTGCTGAAGCCTGAAGGTGTTGCCAATTTGCCTGTAACTACTAATTCAACTTATTTTTGAAATTATGAAAATTAAAAGAAAAACGTACAACTGTACCGTCAGTTATAATACTAAGAAATTACTAATTCATTTGATGGCTGTACTGCATACTTGTTTAAAAGTTGGAAGTGATAAATTCAATTATTTAAGCACATGAAATCCAAGAAGTGAACCTAGAGAACACAGACCATTTTGTTGTCATTTTTATTTATTCTTATTGAATGCTTCTATATTTTTCTTGTTACAATGTATTTAAAAGTATTAATATTAACATTCTGAAAGTGAACCTTATTTGTATGGAGCAAGCCCACCACTGGGCCATTGACTCCAAAATTCAAGCTTCCAAAGAACATGGTGTTTGTCAGCAAAAAATTACCAGAAGGTAATTTGAAATACAGGAAAGAAAAAATGATTTAGTAGATTGATAAATAGGAAAAATGGAAGTAATAATGAAAGTGAAAAGTATTTTTTCAGTTGTCATAGTGTTTTCATTTTGTTTACAGAACACTGCAGTTCTTTCTACAGCAACCACCACCACTACCATAGCTACTCAAGCAGCGTCGACTGGGACAGTTACCACCATACCAGCAGTACCTGTGTCAACAGTAGCTGGAACAATCATCACTCCTACCACTCTCACCTCTGCCACCCCAGCAACCCAAGCGCCTCAACCCACCACCACCACCACCACAACAACTGCAGGAGTAAGTTTGTAATACTTCTCGTGATAAATGAGTGTTGATGGTCTGGTAGGGCCCACTGTAGGTTTTCCTTATGTTAAACCTTTCAAACCTGTCTACTCTCAATTTTCCTTTTCAGTGCTGAATGACCTCATTTGTCTGCGCGCTTGGACTTCAGCTTAAATCCCATATTTCTGTAATAAATTAGGATTGATACAACTTTGACAAGTATACAGTAGCTCTGGTGGATGGGAGATGGTGCTCAAGTGATGATTTGGGTAATAGATAGTTGATATGGCATTTCTCCCGTTAAGCCCATGTATGCAGGACAATGCTAGTAACTTTGTCAGAATCTTGGTAAATTTAGGTGCATCCATTAATAATAGCACACCACTTTGGACAGTCAGAAATAATTTACGGGCAGCCATAAAGATGAATGTTGAAAAATTAGGCATCTAAGGAAATTTTAAAGCTGATGTCCTTATGTGGAGAGAAAATATATATACGTACCTTAAATTGTTGAATCCTCTGGTGTCAGATGATACTTGGTGGTAGATGACACCATTACAAAACAAGGTGTTAGCTCCTTAACTAGTTCCTTTAGTTATCACGTAGCCTTTTGTGGGACAAGGTCCTTTATGCTACAAAACATTTTTCTTCAAGGATGAGATCCCAAGGCACTGAGTAACAGACATCAGCTCTGGATTGGATCATATTCATTTACACTTGGAAAATGAAGTAATTTAATAAGAACACAAGGTTATAATGCTTACCTTAATTTGGTTTGGCCCAAAGGATTTGTCATCTAAAAAGTTGACCAGAAATGGCTCAAAAGAAAGGATGAAAGTTAAGGTGTTTAAAAATTGCGCCACGACTTGAAGTTCCTCTTGACATGCATATTTTATTTGTGGACCTTTTTTACACTAGATTTAAGAATTGAAGACCAAACGTTTTCTCCAATCTTTTTTCCCAAAGGAATTCTATATCTAGGCTTTATAGAATATAATCTTTAGTGCTTGTATCATTATATTAAATTCAGTGTAATCTGAAATTTTCCCAATCTCTTGAGCTGTTTATTAGTTTACGGCATAGGTTAATATATTTCCTTTACTCTTTCAGTCATTAATGAATATAAACTTGATTTGAATATACTTTTCATTCTGTCTGTAGACAGGTGTGAAATATATGTTTTTTGAAATAGTGTCTATTTATAACTTTCAGTGTAGACTAAATGAATGTCTAGCGTAAACTTATGTCTGATACCCATTGTGGGAGAACTTTTTGCAGTATTAACGTTGAAATGAAGTTGGATATTTTTGTTTTAAATTATGATTTTTGAGGACAATCTTTTTATTCCAACAAATAAAAAAAAAGATCCTTTGGAAATTGGTTTAAAACATATAGGCTTATTCTGATAATTCCCTAATTCCTCAGTGAAATAGTTATAAAATCACAGATTTTATGGCGCCAGAGAAGCCCCATAAAACTGGATCGCCATTTACCAAGAGCACTAACAACCAGGGACTGCCTGCACACCAATTATTTCTAAATGTAAATGACGATGATTGAGGAGAGTATAACATGGCACTACTTCTTTCTTTCAGCAAACCATCACGGCAGAGTCAGCAAAAACTAAGTGTAAAAACTTCTTAGCCACGTTATTAAAGTTAGCAAATGAGCAGCGAGCACCAGTTGCTCGCAATGTTCGCAACCTAATTCAGGGATTGATTGATGCCAGAGTTGAACCGGAGGCATTTACTGAGGAACTGCAGAAGGACCTGAACTCCTCCCCTCAACCATGCCTTGTTCCTTTCCTCAAAGTAAGTGTGATGTAAATTGCATTAAAGAGTTGTTGTATTCAGTGACAAATGGTTGTATGGTTAGTGTATATATCACAAATCCTCTTTAAAAAAAATTTCCTGCAGTTACATCTTTAAGTTTGATGTGTCAGATTTTGCTGGAAACTATGTTTGTTATATATAAAGTTAATCTTTTAGTTTTAAAACTTATGTTTCACTTTAATTTTATCAAGATTTGCATATTTTTATTTTTTTTCATTTGTGCAGACTATCTTGAAACTGAGTTGGTGAATGAAATAAGCATGATCACTCAGAAACCCTTTGTTCGGTCAAGTTTGAATTCCAGTACATCGTTGTGATTGCTATCATACAGACTACAACTTCAGTCCTATGCTACCTTCCTATTTTTAAAAAATATTTTTGACTATTGTGGATATAGAAAAGAGTATGAAAGAAAACTAAATTTCTTAGCGATATACCCATGTATTGCAAGAACCTCCCATTCTCCCACTCTTGAGATTGTTCACAGCAGTCCTGTTTTTATATGAGGGAGGGACACACTAGGTAGAAAAAGATCATTTAAATGTGGTCCACGTCAGCTTTATAAAAACATAAAACTTAAAGGTCGTGCTTAAGTTAAAAGTTGAGCTCAAGTTAAGTTATTTGTTTTGCACCTTTGTTTCAAGAATGCACTCTAATCTTACATATTGTTTGTTTCAAGAATGGACTCAAATCTTACATATTGATAAAAGGGCAGCAATCAACTCAACAGCCATTGTCAATTTACATTGGCCTTACTAGCAGTAATTAGTGAACTCTTTTGAGTACAGTGTTGTGTACATTGAAATTCAGTATTATATTAATTTTGGTGATATCTCTTCCAGAAAACATTACCCTATCTACGTGTGTCGTTGGCGAGAGGAGAGCTTACCATCGATGGTGTTCGTCCTCCTCCATTATCATCGGTTACACCTGTTACGGGTGTCACTACAGTCATACCTACTGTAAGTGATATATAAAATCACTAGTGTATCTTCTATAGTCCAATAAAAATAGAAAAATAGATAAATGTGGATTTTATTATTGTATGTACATATGTCAAGTCAAGAATTCCATTTCTAAAAAATGTATCTTTCCTCTCAAACTTTGCAGATGTCTATAACAAGGCCAGGAACCCCAGCTGCATCAGGAACAGTGCGGATGGTTCCCCCAACAGCAGCCACAGCTACAACTGTAGTTCAGCGACCTCCAAACGCCACAGCAACATCTACAAGAGTCGTTGCGGTAAATTAGATACAGTTTATTTGTTATGTGGTATGGTTAGATGAAATTTTTAAAAATTTATTCAATTGGTAATTAAATAGCAAAGACATTTTTAAAAAAGGTGGTACTCAAATGGTGACGTTCTTAAATCTTACTTCTCAGGGTGAGCACTAGCAGGGGTAAGATGCTTAACACTGAAAATCTTGTGGTTAATTTGGTGGGTTGCATCTCAGGTTGGAACTTTGTAGCACCATCTAGTAAAGTTCGCTATTCCATGATGTAATCTTGGAATTAAATCAGATTTTCAACACGCATTCCTTTGGTGAATTGTTTCAATCAAAATTCTTTGTGATTGCCTAATTATGACAACTAAGTCTCAGATAGGGGGACATGTATATTACCTCACAAAAAGCATGTCGGTGTCTATCAGCAAGGGTTAGGGAGCCTTTTCGTGTTCAGTACATTGATGGTTTGTCTTTTATCTATTTGATGTCATTGACTAGACAATTGATGTAATATTAATTTAATAATGGATTTTTGTTTTCCGATTAAAAAACTGGAGGGGATAGACAACCAAATCCTCATTTCTAGTTTAGGCTTGAAGAATACTAGGGAGGGAGATGGAAGAAGGCTAGGACTTGGCCATATAGGAAACAGTGGTCATCCCTTGTAAACAAAGGAACATGACAAGAGTCACAAAAGTGTGCAGTGAGGGAATTATTGATTTCCAAAGTGTAAATGAACGAAAGAGAAATTAGGGGCAAAGTTTGGGGAAGGGTAATTGATCAAATGGATTTCCTTTACATTCTGTACTATGAGAGTCAGAAGCTGAAACACCCCAGAATGAGGGGCCTTTCCAAACTATCAAACAAGATACATAAATCTTTGAATATCTTGGACGTAGGGTATCTAAGACAACAATTATCAAGTTTGTTATTTTCCAAGACAAGTGTTGGACAGGTGTTGAAAATTTGGAATACACCAAAATACAGTAGATGTCAGTAGGTTGAATTACCTTTGTGATTTTTGTTTTTAAAAAAGCTCTTACGATAAAGTCTTAAAAATGGTAAGCTTGGTTCCCCGTGTCCTCTAAGTAGGTTTCTTGTTAGGGATACTGAAAGAACTAAGGCTAAGGCCCCACCGAATCTGTCGCGGCGCGTCGAGTGGGTCCAACACGGCTAAGCGTTTTGTGCATTTCAATCAACTGTCACAGTTCAAATACGAGTGGCCCACACGGCGAATGAGCTTGGGTGGCTTCAGGGGCGTTACCGGACTGGTCGCGCAAGGAACAAAACTTTTTGTTTTAGCCGCACTTGGACGTGCGTCTCCGAGCTGCTGGAGTCCGCATGAAGGGAGAAATTGTGGTAGACTTACAACCACCTGCATTTGAACCACCTGCCCAACTTTGAGTTATAATCAGATGTGATGATTTGTGGTTATGATAAAGGATTTTATAGTATTTTTTTTATTATATTCTAATGGATACATTTATGTAAATACCTTTGTTTCAGAAGTTACTGTATCAAAGTGTTCAGTTCACACACAATCTACATATCTTAATTTTTGTATTAAATAAAATAAAGTGCAACTTTACAAATTTCGAAATCAGTAATCCTTCCCTCAGAGATACTACAAGTTTCTTATGTTGATACTGATCTTCTGTAATTGGTATCAAATTTGGATATTTGTGAATTAAGTCAAAGGTTTTCGGCGGCATCTGAAAATATTAAAAAAACTTGTTTGGACACTGTCGTAACTTATGAAAGTGTTGCATATTCTCCACTCTATCCTTGTTCTCAATTTATGTCATGAGTCCAGATTTCCCTACTGTTCACGCCTCTAATTTGGTTGACAGCAATGAGTCAGAGCTAAACCTCGCGTGTTCCCTTCATGACGGAAGTGCTGCTGAAGTTTGAACTGTTTGTCTTGAAACCGTCACTCGTTTGTCTAGTTGGGCCACTCACGCAGAAGACGAACATTCTCATAGACGGATGAGGCTGCTTTGGCAGTGTTGGACATACGCAATGGATTTGGTGGGGCCTTAGCCTAACATAGACTTTTTAGTTTATCACTTATACGTTGGGTTTAAGATGTGGTGTGGAGGAGTATGGGAACTTTAGTCATTGACAGACTGAAATTTTGAAAGTTCTTGAGAATATTGTGGCATGATGACCCCTTTCCTGATGTTATTATTTAACTTATCCCATTTTGACTGTACTCAAACAAGGGGAGAGATTTGGAAAGGTTCACAGAGAGCATTATAGGACAACTGAATTTTGAAATTGTAACAGAGTTGGGAAGAGTAGGTTCTAAGCGGTGTAGTTGAGGTGAAAGATTGAAATAAAAAATACTAGGGTTTGGGACTCCAGCTTAGGAAGCCTTATACCAAAGCTATGGTGGAGAGTGAAGAGAGTGTAACATTCACACAATTCCAGGCAAAAGAACCAAAGCAAGAAGGGTAAAGTAAGAGCTTTGGTGTATTCAATGAAATTGAAAGGGTGTAGCTAATTTTTAAATAGGTATAACTTTGCTCATGACTTATAAGGGTACTATTCTATGGTTTAGTGGCACCATAAGGCATGTGTTTTCTTATTACTACTATTTGAGTCTTTTGTAAACTTAGTTCTTCTTGGTTGTTCAGGATGTCGTAGATAATTGTCCAAATTTTCCACAGCAACAAGTACAACAGGTGCGTGTTCAGAGTGGGAAGACCGTAGTGACAACTGTAAGGCAGACTCCGTCAACGCAAACCACTACTGCACCCATCACCACTACTACCACCACCACCACCACCGCCACTGTTCCAACTGTGACCAAAGCTGTTACCGTTAATAAAGCGATTCCTACCAAAGATAAAGATAAAAGTAAAGACAAAGTATTTACTTACAGGTAAGTCCAGAGAAGTGGTGTATTGAAACAACAGTCAGTGGTTTATTTCTAAAGGGCAAAATTGGTTAAGCAGTAACAAGGACCATGTATTAATATTTAAGATACCCATAACCAACAGTTACTCCACATGAATTTTAGCCTAAGCTGAAGTGTTACTTCACAGTTACTCACTATAAGATGTTTATTTACAAATTCCTCATTTCTGGAAAGGTAACACTCACCAAATCATTTAATAATGTAGCTGATTAACATTCCAGTTAAGTTGAAATCCATGAAACAAAATGGAGATTCGTTATGAATAAGCAATAAGATTTGTTCATACTTCGACCTGGCCAGCATAATATATAAGTCAAGATACCACCCCCACCACCTCCCCTCAGGGGAGCAGTGGAAATAAAAATTATGAAATAGAAAATGGGAATGGTTCCTGATACCCCGCCTCCCAGCGGCGGGAATGGGGTACTAACCACCTGGCCGACCACTGCGTGTGTCGGAAGTTTTTTAAAATTCTGTCGGACTTCAGAAAATACAGCTATATATATATCTGCCAGGTAAGTATGAACAAACTTTATTGTATCATAACAATATCATTTTTTACCTGGATTCTCTATTATAATTCTCTTGGATGTCACTGATCACATTTGTATTTGTTGTGCAGTTTGTCAGTTCTGATTGACTATTTGATTGGACCTTACTCACATTTCTGTTAATGTACTGGACCTCATTCCAAGAAATTTTTTCGTCATAAGCGAAGCACGTTTACATTGCTGGCTAGTGTGCTATAGAGATGTTTTTGAATTTTGATTCCTTTGCTATATCGATAAATTCAATAAATAAATGTTCACTTATAAGTAAGTAAATTCCAACAAAAAATTTCAACTTGAGGTATCCCAAGAATAATTGAAGTTACCAACCTGAGCTTGACAGTTCATGTGATCAGGCAAATAATATGGAACCAGCTAAGCTGGGTATAAGTTGACTTCATTCAGGTGGACTACTAAACCATTATTTTGCTGAAATTTACTTTATAATTCGTTAATCATCCCTTACAGGGTTTCATTTGAAGGATTAAATGGTTTGCTGTAAACCTTCTGCTTGGAGCTGTGTTAGGTTGATGCCCTACAGTTTTTCATTGTTACATGTAGTGAATTCTTCCAATCAAGCTTTGCCAAATCCTTTACTTTGTCTTGTTGGTATTTTCAGTTGTTTGACTGATGTTCTGAGTCAAGAATGGAACTTTTTGATTTGGTTTAGCTAATATAAATATAAATATAGTTTGTTCAGCACAGTATGCCTTTGCATGTGAACTAAAAACAAAGGTTCATTATGTCAGATTCACATGGCTTTTCTTGTTTTGAAACAAGCTAAGTATTTTATAGGAAATAATACCTTATGAAGTAAGAGCAGCGTTAGTTTCAGACATGATTATGACATTGGCACCTATCATGTCATAGTTAGAGCTTAAGAAGCCATAGCCAAATTTTTTTTAATCAGGGGATGTGGAACATGCTAATGGAGATGTCCATCCACAATTTACAAGTGTCTCCTGCCCAGTGAACTCACAAGAGTGGTCTGCGCTTAAGTATAACAGAATCGGTTCAGATCACCACATTCTTAGGGTCCCTGATCAGCTGGAATCTATTGAAATGAACAGAATTTCAGCCTAAGCTGAACCAATTCCTGCACTTGAAATTTCAGTGAGTTTTTATAGTTTGAATGTGTTATCTACAGCTGTTCCATATTTCCTTTTACAGCAGTTCCTATACGTCTAGTGGCGTGACCGATGACGACATTAACGATGTCGCTGCAATGGGAGGGGTCAACCTGGGCGAGGAGTCGCAGAGAATCTTGGACTCGACGGGCTTTGTGGGGACGCAGATACGGTCTTGTAAAGATGAAAATTTTTTATTAACCGCTCCATTATCACAAAGAATACGGCAAATATGTAAGTTCTCACAGTAATCTCTAATTTGTGTGATGTATCAATTTTGCAGTAAAGGTTTATTAGCTGCATCCCCCCCTCCATCTTCAGAATTACTGATCTTAATACTGTACTTCATTTTGTTTTTATTCATCATTAATAGAAATGGCTTATTTTTTTTTTTCTATTTTAATATCCCTCATATATGTACAAAGAGAACAAAGTAGTTATGTCTATGCCATGGTGCAGGTAGAATACCAGGAAAATGGCCATTTTAAAAGTGATCTTCAGGTAACCTGAGACATATTCATATGTAAACATCGTCTTTTAGTTTGTTTTTACCTACCCGTGATGTTTTGCAGGCTCGAAATACGGCTTAGGAGATGCTCCAAAGGACGTTGTGGCTCTCATATCTCATGCAACACAGGAAAGATTAAAAACTATCGTGGAAAAGTTAGCAGTTATATCAGAACACAGATTAGATATCATTAAGGTATTTATTGTTCTATTTCATAATGTCTGTTACATGGATGAGTATCATCCTTGAGAAAGTGTACTTTCTAAGTCTAATTATATAAATTCTTCTTGTTTGAGGATCTTGCATATACAGTATATGTCTTGATTTTTTAGGATATCACGTGCTCCCTTGTGATATTAGCCAAAAACAGTATATAGTATTTTCAAAACCTATGAGGCCAAGAAAATTACCTTGAGAAACATCAGAAATTACATTTTTGCACACACAGTGCACATCGACAATTAATCTTCGCATTAGGTATTAGTTAGAAATATCAAATATAAAAGGTATTAGTTCATATTTGGTGGTAAAATGTCTGGCACCTAGATGATGACTTTTGGATGGTTAGGGAATTCCCCTCATAGATCTCTATGACTGACAGATATTTCTATTTATTCTCTCTGCTTTGTTAGTGAAAATAATCATATATTGTCCCTGCAGAGTGACAACCGTTATGAAGTACACCAAGATGTTAAAGGGCAACTCCGTTTTTTAGAAGAACTAGACAAACTAGAAAAGAAGCGGAAAGATGAACAGGAAAGAGAGATGCTTTTAAGAGCGGCAAAGTCTAGAAGTAAATCGGAAGATCCAGAACAGGCGAAATTGAAAGCTAAGGCTAAGGAGGTAAGATATTGTTGTGTACAAACTGTAGAAGTGTGTAATAAATTGTGATGTATATGTATCAGAGTCGAGTTAACTAGTAGTGTAAGTTACAGATAGGTTCAAAGTAGGAGCTGATCTTTTTTTTTTTTTCCCCAGATGCAACGTGTGGAGATGGAGGAGATGAGGCAGAGAGATGCAAATCGAACGGCACTCAATGCTTTACAAGGGCCTAAGAAGAAACCCAAGCTTGATCTGTCATCTGCGGAAGAGGTAAGTTGATCCTTACTGTTGAACCTGACCTGAGCACTGATCCTTACTGTTAAACCTGACCTGAGCGCTAAGTGATGGTCCATGAGACACTTGAGGGTCAAGTTATTTTTTGTCTATTGTAATATTCAAGGTTCAACGTTATCCTAAAACATTGTAAAGTTGGTGAGCTAGTTTGAGCTTTACTGGTCTCCAGCTGGTGCTGAATATTTATCCTAATGTTAAGACCTCAGGTGTGTAAGTTATGGAAAATACGAATTGGTTAAAAATTTGTCATTTTAAGGCTGATTGGTTAGATTCACTCTTAAGTGAAGGACAGAATCAGTTTTAGAATTTGATAGAGGATTTTAGCTAAGAAGAAAGGCCAGAGGGAAAGTAGTCTTGGAATTTTACCCTAGCTGAGGATCAAAATTTGCTAAACGCAGTATTTGGTAAGCCAA
Organism: Macrobrachium nipponense; assembly: GCF_015104395.2. Classification (NCBI taxonomy): domain Eukaryota; kingdom Metazoa; phylum Arthropoda; class Malacostraca; order Decapoda; family Palaemonidae; genus Macrobrachium; species Macrobrachium nipponense. Next base: position 65,614,957 of record NC_087214.1, on the reverse strand, counting down.
AACAAAATTTTATATGTAAGAATGGGTAATCTGAAACATCTTATTTTATGATGTACAGACTTTTACATAAAAGAAAAGAATGACTTTGTTATTACAAGTGAGGCATTCTGAATATCACAAAGACTGCTAAGAGCCAATTTGTGATAGGGTTAGAAAGAACAAAAAAGTCAGGAGAATAAAGCAATGTAACTGAAAAAGTGATCAAGTCAAAAAAATAAGATTATAGTTGCCTCTGAGCTGTTGGGAGACTGATTAGCCCAAGCCCTTGGAGATGAATGACACTGATCCCTAAATTGTTGATAAGCCTGACCGCTTACAAGGTCAGTTATCTAGATCCCCAGAAGCCTGTGATGGCCTCAGTGGCATGGTTGGTATGGTGTTTGCTTCCCACCTCGGTGGTCGCGGGTTCGATTCTCGGCCATTCCATTGAGGAGTGAGAGCTGTGTATTTCTGGTGATAGAAGTTCACTCTCGACGTGGTTCGGAAGTCACGTAAAGCCGTTGGTCCCGTTGCTGAATAACCACTGGTTCCACGCAACGTTAAAACACCATGCAAACAAACCAGAAGCCTGTAGTAAGGCCCGTTACCACCCACATCACTCATAATTGAAGGATGTTTTCTCCAAGCAGCTTTGTATGTTGTGTAAGTAGGAACCTCAAGCGGTTTATACTCGACCAATAAAACAGGTTGAACTGCACTTAAGCATTGTAATATGAGTCAGTTAGTAAAGGAGAATCTTTTAAAAACTGTAGGAGATTTTTTTAATCATAGACTGTCCAGTTGGAAGGTGTATCTTGCTACCCTCTGAGGAAAGACACGAGGTGAACCAGGGTGGACTTTTTGACAAGATTTCACTTAGTAGTCTCACAGGGCTATAAGTATTTTAATGAAATGCCAGAACAGTTAGAAATTATAAGCAGAGAAATAACTGTTTGTCATTATCAAGTGTTAACAATGATGCTTAATTTGAGCTTTTATTTAGTACTTTGCTTGAGTTTGTGCCTACCATGTAATTTCAGAATGCTGATTACATCAGAACTGAGCTAATTTTATTAGGTTAAGGAATGGCAGTGTTACTGAAAAAAAGGTTGATGCTGAGCTAACCAGTTGCATTGTAAATTCTTTGATTTGGTTCCATTCCATTTATTCTTAAGGGTTTATAAAATTGATCTTGTTCAGGTAATCTCAGGCAGATTCAAGCAGCCATATTTAAAATAAAGTTAAACAGCCAGTGGGTATATACATTAGAGAGCTTTGATACTCCTTTATTGTGTATAAATGATTTTGTTGTTTTTGACTCCTTGTATTTTATTTTGCAGGGTGGAACATTTAGTGGAACTTTTACTCAGAAACCGGTAAGATCTTTCACAATGATTTATATTGTCATAGCAAATACTTGTATTTTATTGATAAAAGTTTTAGTGTCATATGAATCTTTAGTAGTGGAATTAATTAGTATTGACTCTTCTTGTAAATTTTTCAGATGCCATTACGACCTCGCATCAAGAGAGTAAATATGAGAGATCTAATGTTTTTGATGGAACAAGAAAAAGAACTCAACAAATCATTATTGTTATATCGCTCGTATCTCAAGTAGCACGGAATAAGCCAGGTGCAAGAAGGACGAAATCTGTCTTCGCAGTCTCCACCTCATTAGTGGGGATGAGAGAGAAGAGGATGAGGCTTTGCTTCCTCACTACTTTGTTCCACTCCACAGCAACCACCATCAACCCATCACGTTACAAACAGCTTCGAACTAGCCGTTTATGTATGTACGCCAGTATGCTGCCAACAAGAGTGGATGAGTTGGGGTAGCAGAAGCTGTAGCTGTGCGCTCATGCAAAAAATGTTGAACACTATTTTGCAGCAGTAGTGCCAGCTTGGCTGAAGATCTGTGATTCTCTCATGCAGCATTGCAAGTGTCTTAATTTTATTCATGCCTATGGCATGGTAGATCCACAGAGACTGTGATAAGGGCTGGATCCTCACTGTTCCGATTACTTTGTGCAGTCTTGACCATTTTTGTGAGACTGTATTACACCTGCTAATGCAACTGTGTATAGTCAGATACTTTTGAACAGTGGGATGAGACGGAGCAACGGCACTGAAACGCTTGCGCTCCAGAGACAAACGGCCACCAGCACAGGGAAAGTGGATGTGCGCGTAGTGGCCTATACATCCGTGAAGGTACAACCAGACCTTTCTTTTATTCCCCAAATATATAGAGTAAGAATCCTATTTTGTGCATGACCTGTATAAAGTCTTAATGGATAGAAAATTATCAAATATTTTTATCTGATACACATTATCGTTGAAATGTTAACCGAAGAAGGCAGGAGAATAGCAACAAGAATTTGATACGTAGCCTCTGTAGATATTGTACAGTTTTTTATGAAATGAAGCCTTTTCTGTTATTGTATTGTTCTTGTAATTAATACAAATATAGCCTATGGTATGTCTTAAATGTACACAAACATATGAGGCTGCATCAAGAACAGTTATTTATATATTATGGGTATATAAGTTATATATATACAGAATATACATGTATATATATGTGTGTATTCTAGCTATGCATGTGTATATATACATGAATATGTGTTTATAGGTATACATATGTGTATATATATACAGGTTCCTGTCAAGTCCAATACTTCAGATAATCCTTGTTCAAAGCATTAGAAACAACAATTTCTTCTGTTGGTTACCGGTCCCACTATGTGGGGTTTGCGAGGGGTTATTGCAGTTGCCAAAGACATTAGTTTGGATTTCCTGTATTTTATCGGAGATGGAGAAGCAAAGTGTTTGTGTGGACACCCATGCTCTCTCTCTCTCTCTCTCTCTCTCTCTCTCTCTCTCTCTCTCTCTCTCTCTCTCTCTCTCTCTCTCTCTCTCTCTCTCTCTCTCTCTCTCTCTCTCCTGTTTTTTTTTTGTGTTCTTGATATTAGCCTCATGTCATATTTATAAATCCTGTAGACTAAAAGCAGAGTCATTATCCCAAGGTGTGAATGTTGTGTGATGTAAGAATTAAGGAGAAGATTGTATGCAAATGATTCTTGCAGAACCTTCCTGGATTTAATTTTTATTTTTTGTAATTAGGTAATAGATTTTTTTCTTGTTAATATATGCAAAGTTATGTAGTACCTATCTGTGAGTCAAGTCATAAAAGGATTGGTGTGTAGACACTATAACACCCAGATATTTGTATCTATTATCTACTAGAAAATCATCTGGTTTGATGGAATTTAAATTGGCTTTTTGAAACCAGTATTTATTTACTGTAACTTTGGCAATCATCTTTTTAGCAAAAGCAGTTTTACATTAGGTTTTTAAGCAGTGTTGAAAATTTTATGCTTGGTTTTTCCATTTCCTCTTTTATAGAGCTTTTCCTACAGTTGTGGGAGATGTTGGATTTCCTCGGTCTTTCATTGCAGATTGACGACAGTCTCACTTAACGTTTGATCAGAGGCCTACAGAGATGTGTTTTACAACCAGTTTGGTGCTAGACGTCATGAGTTGTGCCATGCACAAATATATGAACTCTTTCTTGCTAAAAATCTGAATAGGCTATCCTTAACAATAAGGTAACTAGAATTGGAATGCTAACAGGGCCAGTGGAGTCAAGATCTTCAGTTTTGCAATTAGTATGGAAACCAACAAATTTTTCAGTGCTTGAAAATTGCAATAACATTTAAACAGTGACTGGTATACACGATTTTTAAACTTAATCTTTAAAAAAACGAATATATAATGTAAATATATAAATATATATCTTCATTCCAGATGCAATTAAGAGTATGTTATACAGTACACTCTTTTCTATTTTATATGGAGAATGTTTGTCTATGGGGTAAAAACTGTAACGAAAAATAACAATGTCTCCAAGGTGAATAGGACATGTCTGGGTTATAAGGTCTTCATATGTCATGTATCAGAACGGCAGAGTATCTTGTTGTCTAATTTTACGTATATCTTTTATTTATGACAAATTAGCTGGGGAAAATAATGGATCGCATGGTTTTTCAGATACATTTAAATCTAGGTTTATCACATTGCAGTTATTTACTTTTTATATTTTTATAGATGGCAATGCAATTGTCTTTGAACTTACTTTGGTTAGTAGAAACTCTAGAGACAAAGAAATGTGTCGTATCTGTAGGGTAATCGAGGAAGCTATATTTAGGTTAAGGAACCTAATAGTGTAAATTAACATTTCTTGCTTGTTTCAACTGAAGTACGGTGAAAGGGGTACAAACACAAGTTCAAAATACCTCGCACATTGAGTAACTGACAAGGGGAAACAAACGGTAGGTACGGCATTCTCTTTTCGTCATGCCGTAGTAGACGTTATTAGGACATCAATGACTTTTCCTTCCGGCTTTATATGTGAAGGAGAACAGTTACTGAAAAATTTTTGGAAGATTATATGTTTATACCACATTATTTTTTTTTTTTTTTTTCAGTATTGTTAGGTATCAGTACAGTAATACGACTGCACCTTAATTTAACTTTGAAACTGAAGGCATTCCATTTGTCCTGCTCTGTTAAATGATCTCAAGAGAGGAAGGTAATGGTAATATTGTGGCAATGTATATAAAATCAAGAGGTGGTTTGCTCTCCCCATCAAGGGTGTACTAGATGTTACTTTGCGGGAAACTAGCATCAAAATACGACAGACGCACGATTGGCTAATACCTAATACCTTCGGGTGGTTCATTTTTTGAGCACTGTAGTTTGGTTGTCGGATTGAAGTAATTAGATTTACTGGTAATTTTTTTATGTGCTTTTTATTTATTTATTTTTTTTTTATATCTGAGGTTTGCAGCAAGGATTGTCTGTAAAATGACTACAGTAATAACATTGAAAGATTTGATATGGATTTATATTTTCCCTTTCACTTTTACTTTGCTGCTATAGTAATTTATTTGTAGTTAGGTGAAATGTTTACAGTAGGTGATAGTACACTGTCAAATGGATCAGATATTTGAGAATTTTCTTGCTACTACTGTCTGCTTTATTTGCAAATTTCCCTGTTTATTTGCAGATTTCTTACTGCTTTATTTACTGTTTTTATGTACATTTCTTCAACGTGGTCTTTGGATATTTTAGTTATTGGATGGATTAGTTATGACAAAATTTGATTACTTCATCTTGAATTAACCTTATTTAACATACGTATATATCTATATTGAGTTCTTTCTTATAGTTTTTCGTAATATCTGTACATGATTCTATTGCACCTAATTATGCCACAATATATGTAAGACTTAGATCATTTACCAGAAAAAACCTTAGGTTAACACTGCTTGGTATTTTCCACTTTGTGTTTAAGGAATATTGTCTGCATTGTCACATATGTGGCCGTCTATTCTAACAGCGGCCAAACAGAGAGCGTAAGTGTAAATGAAACAGTTGTTAAACACTTCTCAGTTTATATCAAGCCAGTTGAATCTTCTTTCTTTCCAGGCGGAGAACTGGTCACTTCTTGTAATTGGTCATTCTTCTTTTTTGTGTCTGATTGTCTTTAGTTTTGCAATTTGCACTGGACTTTCAATGGAGAGTTTACAGATTGAAAGGTTATGCACAAGGTTAGACAGTTATTCTCAGTTTCTTAGTAATTGGGCAGAATGATTCACGGTATATATTCTTGAACTGTAATTTATGTACCCAGTCAAAGATTTGGGGGTCAGATGACATTCACTGTCCATGATTTCAGGATGTATTTTGTGTTCTAACTTCTTAACTCTCAACTCTGTATTGATGGTAAACCTTGTTCCAATTATATGTATATCTTAGTGAAATTATCTTGAATAACTGATACAGGCATATTGTGAGGACGTATGTTCCATTAGTATATTCTCATGGACCAAAATCTTTAAGGGTTTCTCAACGCCTTCATCATTGCATCATATGTTTGATATAAATAGTTATATTTTCATTTCTTCCTTTCTAATACATTATTTAATTTATATACATGGACTTCTGTTGAGTGTTTCTGAGAATATAATAAAAAGATAATAGTGTCATGATTTTTTTTTTTTTTTTTTTTACTAATACAAGATTTAAGATGGCATCTGTTTAAATATTCTCCTGGTCACGTATTTGAGAGAGTTCATTCAACAATAAATGAAAAGTTTTGGAATTAATATCCTCCAACTTTCCAGTATTCAAGTTTATGATTACAGTCAGTCCCCGGGTTACGATGGGTGTTCCGTTCTTGAGACGCGTCGTAAGCCGAAAATCGTCGTAAGCCTGAACATCGTCAAAAATCCCAAGAAAACCTTACTTGTAATGCTTTGGGTGCATTAAAAACTATGTAAACTGCATTCTTATATTGTTTTTCATCAAAAAAACCTTCAAATATTGATTATTTTGCAAATTTGGAGTCATATTGCGTTGTAAGAATCATAACCCTGGAACATGCGTCATAAACCGGGGAATAATTTCCGATAAATATAAATGAGAAGCACTGTAACCTCGGAACGTCGTAAGCCGAACCTGTCGTAAGCTGGGGACTGCCTGTAGTTGGTTGAACTTATTTGAACATTGGGTATCTGATGACATGCTCACGTTCCCCATCTCTGTGCACAGAATGTTGGTGAACACAGACAGTTAGATATATAGAGGGTGGATGTCCAGATTTCGATCAGCATAGGATGTCTAGTTTTGGAAACAAAACAGTTATGGAACTTTGGTTAGAATCTTCATCTTTTTCAATTAATTCAGTCATCTCGTTTTTATGCTTTACAAAAAATAGGTTACATCTACAAAAAATAGGTTACATCTAAGTTTCAATTTTTATGAAAAAAATTCTTCAAGCCCACATGGCAGTTAACACTAATGTCATTTTAGACGGAAGTAATCCCTAATGATGATACAGTACGTAACTCATCAGTGCAATAGTGTTTGAGAATAATGATTTGAGAGACTTTATGTGGTAAGACATACTGAAGGATGCACCCAAATGGCCTTGCATTTGCTGAATTACTTTTCATTGTTTCTTGTATCTGTTACTGAAGTTATTTTCATGTAATAGTATTAACATCAGTGAGGCATAAATACTATCATTCAGTCCCCAAGTCTCATTTGTAAACCTGGTTAGGTGTGGCGTGAGGTATTTGTTTTTGAAAGGTGAGCCAAGTTTAAGAAAGTCATGTATGTACGCCTAAATGAGCAGGTGAAAACTAAAGGGTACAAAGTTACACTTTGGTTTGTTGGAAGGAGCATTTACTCCTCTAGATCCTGAGGAAATTTGAAAGTAGTAGCTAAGACTTTTTAATATTACCGTAGTATGCTCTCAGGTAACATATATTACTTAAAATCTGAAATAGTTCAAATCTTCACTCTTATGTGTATGTTCCTGTAAAAATTAACAAACCTTGTACCTTTGCATGTAAACATCTGGTGAGATGAGTCATTCAAATGTAAAATAGTAGTTATAAAGTATTGAAGGTATCCTCCCCATTTCAACCTAACAAATATGCACGTGTCTGTTCCTTTACCTTTTTGGATGAACTTTGTGGTACTTCAGGAAAATGGAAGCAGGTTGTAGGCATCCTTTCCTTCATTCTACGAGAGGGATGTTACACAATCCCGAAGTGCCTCAGTGGCGTGGTCGGTATGGTGTTGGCGTACCACCTTGTTGGCCGCTAGTTTGATTCTCGGCCGTTCCACTGACGGGTTAGGGATGTGAATTTCTGGTGATAGAAGTTCACTCTCGATGTGGTTCGGAAGTCTCGTAAAGCCGTAGGTCCCATTGCATGTAACCCGTTGCTAAATAACCACTGGTTTCACTCTCGATGTGGTTCGGAAGTCTCGTAAACCGTTTGTCCCATTGCATGTATCCCGTTGCTAAATAACCACTGGTTCCATGCAACGTAAAAACGCCATGCAAACAAACAAACACACAATCCCGAAGATATATCTTTGTTGGGCACCCAGCTCTTTCTGACCATGAAAAGTATCTTGGCCGAGTACGTAAGCTTAGGAGGATTACAGAGTGACTAGAGCCTATATCTCTCCCTTATTACCACTATATCAGCAAAGTATAAGCTGGGTTGTGCAAGATACAGGTATCCACATTTTGAGTATCCAAACATACCATAGGGTCTAAGATGTGTCTCCCTCTGCTCACTTTTAGTGAGGGTGGATGTGGCATAGACAGCTACTTTCTAGACAGATTTTGGCTTTGACCAGAAGTAGCTGCCCTCTGCCTTGAGTTCCTTTACAGGGATTTTCATGGTTCTCTGGTTTTTTCTGTGACCTAGGTCCCTAATGCTCTGGTCAAACTTTTCACCAGATCAGTAGGTGTTTACAGAAATCGTGAAAATCCCCTGCATTCCTGGTGGCGTCCAACAGCAGTCAATTAGCGCCTCAGCGGCATGGTTAGTAAGGCATTAGCGTTCCACCTCGGTGGTTGCGGGTTCGATTCTCGGCCATTCCATTGAGGAGTGAGAGATGTGTATTTTTGGTGATAGAAGTTCACTCTCGACGTGGTTCGGAAGTCACGTAAAGCCGTTGGTTCCATTGCTGAATAACCCACTGGTTCCTTGCAACGTACAAACAAACTTACTTTTCACCAGATCAGTAGGAGTTTACAGAAATCTTGAAAATCCCCTGCATTCCAGGTGGTGTCCAACAGCAGTCAATTGGCCTGGACCACTACCTTTTGCATTCGAGGTAAGTCTCCTAATAAACATTTTTTAAGCAATTTGTATTTTTCTTAGTTGCACAACCAGAGCCTATTTTATTGTAAACCCCCCTTGTAGAGGTGTAGTGTCGTCGGTGCAGTGTAGGCGTTACTTGAGGTTCTTTGCAACTCCTCGCTTCTTTTACTATACCTCCTTTCATATTCTCTTCCATCTAACTTTCCACCCTCTTCAAATAGTTGATTCATAGTATAAGTGCGAGGTTTTCCTCCTGTTACACCTTTCAAACCTCTTGCTGTCAATTTCTGGTTCAGTGCTGAATGACTTCGTAGGTCATAGTGCTTGGCCTGCTTGTGCCCTAAATTCTATATTCAATTAAATTCTCAACTCGATTGTGTACCCATCACTGCTGGCTTGCTTTGTTCCTGCAGCTGAAGGAAAAGTGGCTGCTATTGGAGGTTAGATACTGTTGTAAAGTTCCAGGATCATTCCTATTCAAAGTGCCTCGGTGGCGTGATTGGTATGGTCTTGGCCTGCCACCTCGGTGGTATAAGCCGAGACCGTCACAACCCGGAAACTGCCTAAAATGTATATATGGAAAAAGAGGACACACTTTTAATCTATTCGTATTTTTCATAGCTAACAAACCTGAGGTCTTGACAAAAGGAGAGAAACTAGACTTAGTCGAGAGATGTGTCACGGTACCTCTAAGAGGTAGATCACTATCTTCTTCGTCTTCACCTCGGTGGCAGCAAGTTCGATTCTTGGGCATTCCATTGAGGTGGGGGGTTACGTTAGGGTATTTCTGGTGATAGAAGATTACTCTCGATGTGGTTCAGAAATTACATGAAAGCCGTTTGTCCCGTTGCTGAATAACCACCGGTTCCATGCAACAAGGAACCAGCTTAGAATACCTCCATTCATATTCTCTTCTATCTTACTCAACACTCCTTCCAGAAAAATTGTTTCATAGTGCCACTACTTTGAGGTTTTCCTCCTGTTATAACTTTAAAGTCTTTCTGCTCATAAGTTTCCTTTTCGCACTGAATGACCTCTAGGTCCCAATGCTTGGCGTTTGACAAAAATTCTATATTCCTATTAGCATGTGACCGTTATCACACAAGGGAAGTAGTAGCGCCTCAGTGGCGTGGTCGGTATGGAGTTGGTGTGCCACCTTGTTTGTTGCGAGTTTGGTTCTCGGACATTCCGCTGATGGGTGAGAGATGTGTATTTCTGGTGATAGTAGTTCACTCTCGACGTGGTTCAGAAGTCGCGTCAAGCCGTTGGTCCCTTTGCTGAATAACCACTGGTTCCATGCAACATGAGAACATACAATCAATCAGACAACGGCAGAAGCTGAATGGGATACTACTGAAGTGTTTTGCTTTGATGTACAGGCAGTCCCCAGGTTACGACGGGGGTTCCGTTCTTGAGACGCTTCGTAAGCCGGAACATCGTCAAAAATTCTAAGAAAACCTTACTTTTAATGCTTTGGGTGCATTGAAAACTATGTAAACTGTGCATTCTTATTGCATTTTTCATAAAAAAACTAAATATTGATTATTTTGCATTTTTGGCGTCATATTTCATCTGCCAGATCAGTGTTGTAGGCATTGTAACCCTGGAAATAATTTCTGATGAATATAATTGAAAAGCGTCGTAACCTCAGAACGTCGTAAGCTGAGACCGTTGTAACCCGGGGACTGCCTTATACCGTAATTAATTATCTTTCCAAGGCTTCCAAAGTGCCGTTATCTCAAAAATTTTTCATTGTAAGCGTTCTGTCTGAGAACAGGTCTAACAACGGGAAATGCACCGAGGACCCAACGTGCACCCGAAAGAAATGCTTCATTGTGTGAGAAAGGAGACGACACAGCTCTCGGGCTCCCAGAAGGCGAAGCGATATATAAGTCCTCAATCTCCTAACGTCTTGACTTGAGAAAGATAAAGGGGAGACAATGAATAAGAAGAAGAAGAAGGTGATCTACGTTTCCTTATAGAGGTACCATGACACATCTCTCGACTAAGTCTAGTTTCTCTCCTTTTGTTAAGACCTCAGGTTTGTTAGCTATGAAAAATACAAATTGATTAAAAGTGTGTCCTCTTTTTCCATATATACATTTTAGGCAGTTTCCGGGTTATGACGGTCTTGGCTTATGATGTTTCAGAGTTTTCAACGCCTTTCAAATATATTCATAAAAATTATGTCCTTGGTTCCTTGGTTACAACGCATTTTATGGATTTACGATGCAGATATGACTGAAGAAATATGGCTAAAAAAGGGCAGAATGGTAAGAATTTGGAGGCATTTTGACAAATATATATATATATATATATATATATATATATATATATATATATATATATATATAAATGCAGGTTACCTAATTTTCAAGACCCCAAGGATTAAAAGTATGGTTTTCTTAAGACTCGGTTTACGACGATTAACAGCTTACGACGCTCTGTCATAACAGAATCCCCCCCCCCCCCCAATAATTAAACCAGGGCTGCCTATACCCAAGGACTATGGCAAAGTCAAGATTATTTCTCTACATAAATTGCAGTGTTATGATTTTATATAATTGTTGAAGATAGGATGTTCAGTCTGTGTTGTTACTGCATCCCTATTAATGCCAATAAATTTAATTGTTATTAGCATAAAGTGTCATAAGGTATTGACACTATCACCAGACGAGAACCGGTCAATGAAGGTTATGGTACAATACATCAAAGAAATGTGCAGCCCTGTACTACATGACACTGAAATGTCCATATTTGGCATGTGGTGCTAATTACTTTTTTCCTCTATGCTTTTTGCCCAGTTACGGGCAAACCAAACTCTCTGCTCGGCACAGCCCAGTGAGGCAGACAGGGTCTTTAAAAATCAATATTGAGACGACTATGAAAAGTTTTAAAAGCAATAGTAATTAAAGAAATGTGTAACATTTGAAAAAAATTAAGGTGTATTTGCCAAATGGTGCAAAAATCATATTGGCGGAAGGCCGGATTAAAGAAAAAATATAATATTACGAAATGGAATTACGAGTGGAATAGAGTAACTTCACTAAAGTATTTTATTTCCTCTAAAAAACTGCAAAACTGTCATTTAACGTCATCAAAGTACGAGGCTGGCAACATGATTATCGGGACTTCGAATTCTGTTCTTTTCCACAGCACCTTGGAATTCCATCGATGGTTCAGCCTGTGCTTAAAAATAGAGGGAGAAAGAATAAGAGTAGGGACACTGATATATAGGTGATGCAAATGAATGCTTGCAGTTTTTGCTTATTTTTGTATAGGTAGACGGTAGGTTTATGTTAGTATGTTACGCAGACAAACTGAAAAGAGAAATTTTAATATACAGCGCTGAAGTGAATAAATACAGTTATATATATATAATATATATATATATATATATATATATATATATATATATATATACAATTGTGTATGTATGTATACAGAGATATACTTCTATGATTGCTAAACGTCGCTCCCCGGATTCACAATGAACGAACCGGTTATATTATATATTCCAGTTGTCCTAAGCACGGTTCTAGACTACCAAATCACCTAATCATTAATATGGACTGCATCACAGCTGTGTAACCTTGTAGAGGTGCAGTGGCTTAAACCTACCATAAGACTGCTTGGGGGTTATGTTGGAACCTCTGTGACCTTTTAGGAAGCAATAGGCTTATGGATGGTACAAATTAACAGCTCTGAGGGCTCACGACAGGCCTAGCAAGCCGGTGAGCTGCTATAAATTGCTCATGAACCGCACGACTTACTTCAGGACAGACCCATTGATCAAAGGATGCCCGGGCACATCCTGACTCGGAATGTTATTGGACATGGACAGGGAAATAAATCTTTGAGATTAGGAACAATTAATCTAAGTACTTTGAGAGGTAAGGAGGAGGAGGTAATCATGATGATGGAGGAAAGAAAAATAGACATTTTGGGGCTGTGTGAAACCCGTTTACCAGGAGAAGGAACAAAATTATTGCATAACAATTACCAATTATTTTACAAAGGTGGAAGAACCGCACGACACGGAGTAGGTTTTATTGTGAGTGAAGAGCTAGCTGGAAAAATTAGTCATCTAGAATTCAAATGTGATAGGATTATTAGCATTTCCTTAAAGTTAGGAACATTTCAAGCCAGCATAATTCAGGTGTATGCACCACAGCAGGGCCGCCCTCAAGAAGAAAAGGAAGAATTCTACAGACATCTACAAGAAGTAAAAGATTCTGTCCCATATGTAAAGAATACATTAATAATTGGAGATATGAATGGACATATTGGGCAAGACAGGACAGGCATAGAGAGCATATTAGGACCATTTAGCATTGGAGACAGAAATAGAGAAGGAGAAAACATAATTGATTTTTGCATACTAAACCAGATGTCCATTATGAACTCTTTCTATAATCATAGAGACAGCCACAAGTGGACGTGGTACCGATGGAACTCGGCTTTAGGAGCATATACTGAAAAATCAATGATTGATATGGCAATAACAAATAACAAAAATATGGTCAGAGATGTAAAAAGCATCCCCTCTGTGTCATTCGATTCAGATCACAGGCTTCTCTTAATTAAATTAAAGATGACAAAACCAACCAATTAAAAGCCAAGTGAGAGAAAGATTTATTTTAGAGAATATGAGAGAAGAGGAGTGCTTAGTTAGATATCAAAACGAAATAAGTAGAGCTAAACAAATGCAACAGGATAGCAATGACCCAAATGAAAAATGGAGACACTTTAGAATGGCTGTAGTGGGTGCTGCTAATAATACAGTGCAAAAGAAAAGAGTTCGAGGTAGGAGGAAAAACAAACTGCTTGGTGGACCCCCACACTAAAGGCCGCTGTTGCAAACAAAATGAAACTCTTCAGAAAATGGATGAAAACTTTGAATTTGGAAGATCACAATAACTATAAAGAAGCGTCGAGAGAAACGGAAAGAATAAAAGCTCAAACAAAAAGAGAAACATGGGAAAGAATAGGAGAAGATCTGGGAAATGATCTCCAAGGTACCAGAAAACTCATATATAGCACTGCCAAAAACTATAGAAAGGGAAGCCAACCACCCTCTTATGTAATCAAAGACCCTATGGATGGGACAATTTTAACCGAACCCGAGAAATTGAATTAGGATGGAAACATCACTTTGAAACCTACTAAACAACGGAAGAAACAATGACCTTGAAGAGCATGTAGAATTTGATGTGGTTGGGGATGCAGAACCTGACATAACAACACTGGAGTTAAAAAATGCTCTCAAGAGGATGAGAATGGTAAGGCCCCTGGAGTGGATACAATACCTGCAGAGCTCCTTAAAAACATGGGGGAGGATGGAGTCATCTGGCTACTAGAGCTAATCGACATACTCTGGAATGGGCAAATGCCACCTGAAGACTGGAGAAGAGATCTAATATGCCCAATCTATAAGAAAGGTGACAAGACAAATTGCAGCAATTATAGAGGAATATCCCTAATGTCACATGCTTTTAAAGTATATGAAAGAATACTTGAAACTAGATTGAGAGGATATGTTGAACCAAAGCTGGGTGAATGGCAAAACGGTTTTCGACCAGGAAGAGGGACAACTGATATGATTTTCTCCCTCAAGATGATATTTGAGAAGAGCTGGGAATGGGACAGGGATAGATATATTGCTTTTATAGATCTAGAAAAGGCTTTTGATAGAGTACCAAGAATGAAAATATGGGATGCCCTAAAAGACCCTTACTATGGAAAATCCCTGAGAAACTTATAAGAGCAATTTATAACACCTATCAAAACATCAGATCCAGAGTAAAAACAAATCAAGAGAATGAAGACTGGTTTGAAATAAAATCAGGAGTAAGACAGGGCAGCGTCCTTTCGCCACTTCTTTTTATATTGTTCTTAGATAAATGTATGAGGGAACTAGGTGAGGATGAAGCTGCAGATATGACCATCAACCTTATGTATGCAGATGACCATGCAATGATAGCCCTCAGCAAAGAATCTCTCCAAGAAAACGTCAACAACTGGAACGCGATCTTAACAGCTAATGGAATGCGGATCAACAAGAATAAGACAGAGATCAAGCACTTATCACGAACACCAAGTAACGTAGATGTAGAATTAGAAGGTCAGACATTGAAACAGTGTAGAAATTTCAAATACTTAGGAGTAGAGTTTAGTGACCAAAACGATTCAAAACTGGAAACAACTACCCGAATACAGAAATTCAGTAACAACCTGTATCTGCTCTACCCACTAATGAAAGACAGAAATATACCTCGCCAAGTGAAAACCATAATATACCTCTCTATTTTAAGACCAATATTGACTTATGGCCATGAATCATGGACATTAACATCAAGAACTAGAAGCCAACTTCAAGCAGCTGAAATGAAAGCCCTAAGACTCATAAAAGGTGTAACAAGACTAGATAGGCTACGAAATGAAGACATTAGAAGAGAACTGGGAGTGGAGGGGATACTAGATTTTGTGGAGAGAGGACAGCTTAGATGGTTTGGACACACCAAAAGAATGGAGGAGGAGCGATATCCTATAAGGTTTTTGGAATGGACACCGGAAGGAAGGAGACCGGTAGGAAGACCAAAAATGAGATGGCTACAAAACATAGAGAGAGGAGTAGAGAGGAGAGGCTCTAGTTTGCGGGAAGTTGATGAGATGAGGCTCTATGATGATCGCCAAGAATGGAGACTGTTCCTGAAGCAGGACGACTGACAGGCCTGGAGGCCTACCTGGCGTCTGGTGAGAAAGGTGAGAAAGATCACAGGCATACCCTAAAAGAACAACAGACCCGCTATCTGGGCATTCCCATGCCGGTACGGACGTGACGTAACCCCCCATTATAGTAGCCACGTGTCTGCAAGTGATTTTTATAGGATAATGCAAAAGATCAGTATTGATCGACGTTGATCTTGTGCTGTGTGAAAAAACGGTTTCATGGTTTGGTAGTACTATAGATGACTGTTTGTGAACTGGCTGTATATTACCGTTTCGTAATACAAGTATTTTAGCACTATATTAAACTACAATGTGCCGTACGTAAGAAGAAGAAATTTTGAAAGATTACAGCTTCACATCTGAAACCAATGTTTCGACGTTGATCTAATGGTCTTCGTAAATTTGCTTTTAGACTTAGATACAGTATCCTAGAAGTCTCATAAACTGTTTTACCTCTAAATTCGGCGAACGTATTCTTAAATAGCAACATCGGAATGCACCAACGTACACACCTTAGCTGCTCATCTGTTTGTGAATTTTCATATGATCGCGTATACGTGCATTCCTTTATGAATTATAAACATCATTGGCATCCTGAGAATGAATATATGTTATTTGTATGCAAAAGACATGTGCAGTCTGATGGTAATTCGATTCCAGTACAGGTAGCTTGTTGTGTCGAGTAGGATATATATACTGATGTGTACATCTTTTCCTAGTCGCAAATTCACCCTTTTCTTACTAGCATTAATAGCCAGAATTATGCATCTCTAAAGTACTGTTCTTTACTAACTAACATAAGGTTGTCAGTATGACGGAGTATGAAGAATATGACTGGTATCAGTTCATTGAAGTAGACGCAATGTAGTACTAACTCCGTTTAGAATGAACTTTCAAAACACACACATCCTCAATTGAAAAAAGAATAATAATTCACAGCAGTATACATACGAGGGTTTGTTTTTAATATTAAAATACCGGCTTTAGTTGGTTTCAGTACACATTACTGCTTCTAAATTGACATTACGCGGTCCTTGATTTATTTTGTCAGAATCGTAATTACGCACACATAGGTGTGAAAAATCATTTGGCATACACATACACACACATACAAATATATATGCGTGTGGGTGCCAAATGATTTTTAAATTGTGGTGGATTTCAATCGTGGTTGCAACCAACTTACAGGAGCTCCCACCGCGAGCAATCTCATTCTAATGCATTTATCTCGAACCACCCTCTCTGCAGTTGACAGGTTTATAGATAATCTTGAGATACCGTAATTCATTTAGAAAAGGCTTATCGTTTTCAATGAAAACTCTGGGAAAACCTGCAGTCCTGTTCTATAACTGAAAATCAGCATTAATGTATGCTACTTTTATATTATAATGGCGATTTCCTTGTCAGTTTATACCTAAATTATGCCGGCAAAAGTTTGTTTACTCACTTAACACTTTTCCTAGTAATACTTATTAATTTTTTATGATAGTAATTTATTCAAAGGAATCTAAGACAAGTGTCTGCAACCAGAACTTCTTCCACTTACCACTGGATGAATCACGATTCATCCAGTGGTGATGTATGAGCAGAGAGTCTGGACATTGTCTAGCAAGCCCCAACGGGTAGTATTTTGTACCTTCGTTAAACGGAATTCGTTGCTTTTTCTCCCCAAAATACTCCCCCAGATACTTGCGTATGCCATTCCCCGTAATTAAAATGATTCAATGCAGGTAATTGCGGTTCAAATTAGCGCATCAATCGGTACTTAAATAACCAAATGTACTATTAACGAAATGCATATTTGCGATTGCGTGGTGGTGTATTACATAACCGTCTCCGGTACGCGGGATGTATAATGGTTCTTTCATGACAGATGGCGTGGGAATATTCAAGCGGCTTAAAATATACGCTGCAGTCGTGGAGGTGAGTTTAATTTTATTGTTCATCGAATGCTTTGGACGCATATTACGAGCTGCTGTTGTTGGAGTTTGTACACGCCTTTCTTCAAACACTCCCCGACGAATCGTGTCGGAAAACTCAAACGCCTGAAAAGTGACGTCCATGGAGGGGAGTATGTTTTAAACTAATCATCGAATGTTTTATATGTATATGATAAGTTTAATCAGTGTCTGGACATTCTTTTGCCTTTCTTTTCGCGCCCCCGAAGTTGAGAACCACCATTGCACGAGAGGGAGAGAGAGAGAGAGACTGCTGCAATCTCTAACCCCAGCAGGTGGAAGCGGCGCTTCGTCGTCAGTCTCTTTCGCACTGTGGTGTCGTGAGGGTCATCGTCTGCCGCTGTTCCGGTAAGTGGAGACCACCACCTTCCCCGCCCCCGTCGAATTTCTGGGGCCTTGCCCTCCGAAAGCGAACCTGCCAGCGGGGTCGTGGACGCCACGAGGCCTGCGAGAGGCCGAGGGTTGAGGGGAAAAGTGACGTATGTTGCGGGAATCGTGGAAAGAAGAAGGTGGAGGGTAGGGGGGGAATACTGCTGTACCAACTGACAGCAGCAGCAGGAGGCTGTGTTTAATCGATAAGTGTTCCCGCCGCCAAATATACATTTCGACACACCAGTCCTTTTTCCGTCGGCTTTGCCGCGAATGGCGTGAAATTCGCCGTCGAATTCGCGCGGAATTTGCGAAACGGGGATGCGATGGTTAGGGGGGAGGGAAACGCTATAGAATAGTATACCGGTATGAACAGTACGTCGATGGCAGATAGGCGTATGCCGCAGTGCGGGGCAGGCGAGGAGGGGAAGGAGGCGTGGTGAGGAAAACGTTCATTAAATTTGGCTGCCGAATATTTTAGCGTTTCGCCCCCTCGCCTCCCCCCTCCCCTCCTCCTCCCACCCTCACACACACACACACACACGCCCATCTCTCCCACGACCGTTTCTGCTGCAGCGCCCGCGGGAGGAGGAGGAGGAGGAGTAAGAACAATGAGATGCGATCTCAAGGGCGTGAATCGCCCGTGAATTTGGTCTTCTCTTGTCGCTTAACCCCCCGACCCCCCCCCCACCCTCAGTCCCCCTCACCCACCCCCGCCCCCCATGACCGAACGAAACGTCAGGATAGGCAACAGCTACGTAGAGTTGTCAGTTCACTGTCGTCCCTTTAGGTTTAAAGATGACGTAATACACTGTGCCCGTCGCCTTTGGTATTATGGCGATACGGTGGCTCCCTTGGGTGGTTTTCGACCGGAGACAGAGATCGTCTCAAGTATTTGCGGAGGGATTAAATTACATTAAATTACGACGAATATCTTTTCGCGATGGAAATCATTGTTTCGCGGCCATTTACTTAAATTAATCGCCAGAAGTTAACGGTTCTGGTTGCATTATGTTGCTCGACTTTTCATCCTATCCCCTAATATATTAAATATTCCTAATATCCCCAATATTCAAGCCAATTATGATGGTTGGAAGGGCAACTCGAATTAAATTATGGCCCCCTGGTGATGTTAGTTTATTCATTATTCACAAAAATGAAGAGATAAGTCGTTTTGAGTCCGAAACAAGTTAATAAGCTAGATAAACACCCTGTATATATATATATATATATATATATATATATATATATATATATATATATATATATATTACATTAGACCTATAAGGTTTCACACACTGACGTTTGAATTTTATGTTTGATGTGGAGTTTAAAGCTCAAGTTGAAGAGCGATTGATAACTATTTTGAAATTTATTAAAGGGAGAATGTTTTCATGAAAGACCACGAGATTCACGCTCAGATAAGTCAAAGAGTTAGCAAGGCCTATCGGAATGTCAACTGATAGGCCTAAGTCCGGTTGTGATATGGCATTAATAAGTCTGTTGGAGACCCATACGAAATATTACTCAGGTTAACGTTTTGAAATCCATCATTTGAGAGAGAGAGAGAGAGAGCCTAAACCAAATTATCCAAATAATCGGTGTTTCAGTTTTTTTTTATATTAATTGATCATTCTTTATTTTGATTTTTGCATTATACGTATTACGTAAGGCACTACTTGTGTGAATAACAGCATCTTGCCTGTAATATTGTTTTTTTTTTTCGTATAATCATCCGTCTACCTATACTTTTCTATCTGTTAGTGTATCTAGACACGCGCACACATAAACACACACACGTGTATGTATATTATGTATAATTATATATATATATATATATATATATATATATATATATATATATAGATATATATATATATATATATATATATATATATATATTATATATATATATATATATATATATATGATTATGCCACATAATTGAAATTTAAGTTCTTATCCTAAGACAGCTCCTGTTATCAACTCAAGAATGTCCTTGTGATACATTAGACGTTTCAAGGTCACGATAGCAGGAGCTATCGTAAGCTAAGAACAGCATTGTTTACATTTTCCTTTACGTTGTGTAGATGACGATATGAACGTAATAGAAATTCACCCTACTTAGGTAAAAAGGAAAATGGGCGCGGCCAACGTAGGGAAAAGAAATATACAGAAAATAACGGTAAACCTGTCAAGAGAAATGACAAATATAAACAAGTACGATAACGAACAAAGAAAAAATAAAACAGCCTTGAATTGAAATTCATGTGAGCCTGCAACAAGTTAGACGCTCCAAATCTCCAAATACACGATTAGAGTTTGCCATAATTTAGTCACTGATTAAACTACAAGAGTAGTGTATGGTATTGGTTCTCATTTTAGAAAATAAATGGCGAATCGTACTACACGGTGGAAGATACGCAGGCAACTCCTTCCGTATCTTTTACTATACCACCATTCATTATTCTCTTTCTTCCATCTTACGTGCCACCCTCACTTTACAATTGTTTCAACATTATTTTCAGCGCTGAATGACCTCGTAGCTCCCAGTGCTTGGCCCGTGTTTTAAATTTTTCATTCGGTTGAGCTATATTGGGAAGATCTGCCTGCAAAGGATTTGACAATGATATGCCCAGTTTTATTTGTACGCAAGTGAGAGAAGAGATAGACTGAATAGGCGTAATGCCCATCAACAAACAGGGAGGGTTTCCATGCGTGTATTCAACACGTTGCACACCAAGAAACGACTGTTCGCCAGCATTTTGTTAAAAATAGACACGTTATATTAAGAGCTGACAACTTGGCTCCCAACTTGACTTGAAAAACAAGGCCTCATGAATAAAAACAGGGAAAAAACTATCAAATGAGCATCTCAAGCACCCAGGACCTTTGCAAAAGCAGAACTATAAACCGTAAACTGGCTATTATGATGGAATTATGTAAGATAGGTGGCATTAGGCAGGGCAAGAGGCGCTTGAGTAACATGACCGGTTATCCAGCATGTGGATAAACAACCTCTCCTAGCTAACAGGAAAAATGCAGTTGTGGAGCCAAGTAAGGCAACAGTTATCACGCGGAATCGAAGGAAAGTGCCAACTGGATGTACAGTACAGACAGAAGCATCAAGGTCGATTGAAATATTCTTTATTTCATATTATATACCTGCTTGGCTTCAGGGAACAGAGATCAGGCACTTTCGAGTTTCTCATTGCTCTGCATTCTCCTTCAAAACAGTGAATGTCTGAAGACAAATATAGCTCTGTCTTAGGCAAAGGAGTCGTCGGTGAGTCTACAAAAAAAACCATAGATTTCAGGGTTTGTCCACTCTGTGTTGCTGAGTTTTGATGGTATGGGTTTCCTTTGCAGTGACTATACATTCATGATGAGATGGAGCATCGAGTTTCTGAGCCACAACTCTTAATCCGGTTGAATTTTTCCATGTCACGTCAGACCTAATTCTCTTCCAAAGTTTATGGCGACAACTTCTCCAAATAAGCTAGGCCCGGAGTCAGTCGTTCAGTTATGATGATTCAACAGGTGAATAGAATGTCACCTATTAATTCTGTATTATTATTATTATTATTATTATTATTATTATTATTATTATTATTATTATTATTATTATTATTATTATTATGCAGAAGATGAACCTTATTCATATGGAACAAGCCCACCACAGGGGGCCATTGATAAGAAATTCATGCTTCCAAAGAATATTATGAGGCTCTTTACAAATGGGAAATGCAGAAAGGAGAGGTCACTTATTACAAAAAAGAAAACCCTTTTCCTTAGACGTAGAAAAGGCCTCACTTCCTCCTACAACTGGGATCAGTTCACATTCACCTCGTTCCACGGTGGACGAGTGGTTTTCGAGCTGGGCTGCCAATCCGGTGGTCCCAGGTTCGATTCCCTGCTCGGTCAATGCGGAATCAGAGAAATTTATTTCTGGTGATAGAAGTTCATTTCTCGATATAGTGTGGTTCGGATCCCACAATAAGCTGTAGGTCCCGTTGCTAGGTAACCAATTGGTTCCTAGCCACGTAAAAGAAAATATCTAATCATTCGGGCCAGCCCTAGGAGAGCTGTTAATCAGCTCAGTGGTCTGGTAAAACTAAGATATACTTAACTTAACCTCGAAAGGCGATTTCAAAAATTCCACTTTGTGAGACCATTTCTTCCCAAAACTTCATTCAAGCCATCTATCCAGTTATTTTTTTAAAAGGAGATCTTCGTCTCACCAACCCATCGTCGGCCATTCTTTCCACAACACTAAACCATCCCAACCGCGTAGGTGGGTATGGTGCCGTGAGTCGTCCTCCCCACCCCTGTACCGCCATTTATATTCTCTTTCCTCCATCTTACTGTCCTAATTCTCCTAACAATTGACTTTTAGTGCAACTGCGTTGAGGTTCTCCTCCCGTTCCATCTAAGGCCCCGTCCATCGGTCGAGCTTTGCTCGACGAACTTTGTCCGATGTGACATCAGAAGCGTAGAAACAGCTAGAAAAGTCAGAACTTTGCCGCGGTTTCTCCGCTTCTGACGTCACATCGAACAAAGTTCGTCGAGCAAAGCTCGGCCGTGTGGACGGGGCCTTACAGACCTTTTCACCGTCAGTTTCCGTTTCAGCGCCGAATGGCCTCAGTTGCCCCAGTGCTTGGCATTATGCCTGAAATCTATATATGTCAATTTGTTAAAAACCAACTCAGAACTGCATTCCATCTTATCACCTAAGGTAACATTTTTATCACTGCTGCCTTTCTCAGCATATTCATTGCTCCAACACTTCAGTCTACACCAGCAGTTCTTATTGTCATGTTTTTTGTCATTAAAAAACAAAAACAAAAAATCACGCCTCAGTTGAGAGGAAAGTGAAAGTACAGGTAACCGATCCTCAACATTTCCCCAGGTTAAATCTATCCTGTTCTAATTAATAGCAGTATATTACAGAGTCAATTCTTGCTACAATACTTTGAAAACTTAACCAGATGCCATTTTTCTGAACGAGAACAAATCCCGTTTTCTGTTCACGTCATACTGTGGACTCTTGGAGGAATAATGGTAAACTATTATTCCCCTAAGTGTGCACTGTAGGAGGCATCCATGAAGGTTGTTTGCAGAGTGCCCTAGGCCACCATCTGCAACCCCCCCCCCCTTTACCGTACCCCCTTTCATATTCTTTCTTCCATCTTATACTTTCCTCATCCCTCTCCTAACAGTTGATTCAGAGTGTATATAAATGCGATCTTTTGCGTCCTGTAACACCTGTCAGACCTTTTATTTTCAATTGCCCTTTCAAGACTGAATGACCTCGTAGGCCCCAGTGCTTGGCCTTTGCCCGAAGTTCTTCGCCACGAAAACAATAATAGGGAGTAAAACCCTGAGACTTTCTTAGGGTACGTAGACGTTATAATCTCATCATTAAGCCTTTGGAGCGCCTCAGTGGCGTGATCGTTCAGGTCTTGACCTGCCACCTCGGTGGCCGCGAGTTTGATTCTCGGGAATTCCGCTGAGGGGTGAGAGATGTGTATTTCTGGTGATAGAAGTTCACTCTCCACGTGGTTCGGAAGTCACGTCAAGCCGATGGTCCCGTTGCTGAGTAATCACTGGTTCCATGCAACGTGAAAACACCATAAAAAAAAATGAGGCCTCTGGGAAGGAAAAGTTTATTAGATCAGGGCATAAACTGAAAACGTGGAAAATGCGGAAATTGTGTTTTCCGGCCGTGTTTGCCTAAGACTTGTCATCGGCTGCCCGACGGAACTGGGGCACGAACCGCGCGCCAAACTAGTTTTACTTTTAATGTCGATGTTGCATTCTCTTAACACTCGCAAGTTGTCGAGTTAAAAAAAAAAAAAAAAAAATTCCTTTCGGTCTTAGGGCATCAAAGTCTTTAGTCAAATTCACCATCGATTGTAGATGCTGTGGTGTGTTTGTGAGATATATGAATGTGTATAATTATAGATAATGTATGATGTAAGTATGTATATGTATACACACACATTTATATATATCAAGAGAGAGTGAGAGTATACTTGCAGATCATCTAACCTCCTTGCTGTAGAGGTCGGAAAGCCTTCCTGTCTGTCTGTCTGTCTGTCTGTCTGTCTATCTGTTGGGTCAGAATTGGAGGTTGTTTAAGAGTCACTGGAGTGACCTGTGGTATGGCATCTTTGCTCATCCGAAAAGGGTATCTTAGAACTTTTTCCTCATCCGGCAGGGTATTCTAGAATTTCCTACTCATCTGGCAGGGTATCCTAGAACTTTCTACTCATCCAGCAGGTAATCGAAGTATTTTTTGCTCATCCAGCAGGGTATCCTAGAACTTTTACCTCATCTGGCTGGGTATCCTAGAACTTTCCACTCATCCAGCAAGGTATCCTAGAACTTTCCACTCATCCAGCAAGGTATCCTAGAACTTTCTACTCATCCAGCAGGTATCCTAGAACTTTCTACTCATCCGGCAGGGTATCCTAGAACTTTTCCACTCATCCGCAGGTAACCTAGACTTTCCACTCATCCGGCAGGGTATCCTAGAACTTTCTACTCATCTGGCAGGGTATCCTAGAACTTTCCATTCATCCGGCAGGGTAACCTAGAACTTTCTACTCGTCCGGCAGGGTATCTTAGAACTTTCTACTTATCCGGCAGGGTATCCTAGAACTTTCTACTTATCCGGCAGGGTAACCTAGAACTTTCTACTCATCCGGCAGGGTATCCTAGAACTTTTCTATTCTACCGAACACCGTCAGGGTATCCTAGAACTTTCCACTCATCCGGCAGGGTAACCTAGAACTTTCTACTCATCCGGCAGGGTATCCTAGAACTTTCTACTCATCCGGCAGGGTATCCTAGAACTTTCCATTCATCCTGGCAAGGTAACCTAGAACTTTCTAGTCAATCCGTTTCAGGGTATCTTAGAACTTTCCTACTTATCCGCAGGGTATCTTAGAAACTTTCTACTTATCCCGGCAGGGTAACCTAGGAACTTTCACTCACTGGGCAGGGGTAATCCTTAGAACGTTTCTACTTCATCCAGGCAGGGTAATCCTAGAAGCTTTCTACTCATCCGGTGGCATGGGTATCCTAGAACTTTCTAACTCAATCCGTCAGGGGGTTCCTAGAACTTTCTACTCATACCTCAGGGTATCCTAGAACTTTCCCCCACTCATCCGGCAGGTAACTCTAGGAATTTTTCGACGCATCCGGCAGGGTATCCCAGAACTTTCTACTCATTCCGGCCAGTGTACCTGAACTTTCTCCATCATCCGGCAGGTAACTGAAACTTTTCTACTCATCCGGCAGGGTATCTTAGAACTTTCTACTTATCCGGCAGGGTATCCTTGAACTTTCTACTTATCCGGCAGGGTAACCTAGAACTTTCTACTCATCTGGCAGGGTATCCTAGAACTTTCTAGTTTCATCCGTCAAGGGTATTCCTAGAACTTTCCACTCATCCGGTCAGGGTAACCTAGAACTTTCTACTCATCCGCAGGTATCCTAGAACTTTCTATCTCATCCATCCGCAGGGTAGCCTAGAACTTTTCCACTCATCCCTGCCAGGGTAACCTAGAACTTTCTACTCATCCTGCAGGTATCTTAAGAACTTTCTCTACTTATCCGGCAGGGTATCCTTAGAACTTTCTACTTATCCGGCAGGGTAACCTAGAACTTTCTACTCATCCGGCAGGGTATCCTAGAACTTTCTACTCATCCGGCAGGGTATCCTAGAACTTTCCACTCATCCGGCAGGGTAACCTAGAACTTTCTACTCATCCGGCAGGGTATCTCTTAGAACTTTCTCTCATCCTTATCGGCAGGGTATCCTGACCTTTATCCCTTATCCGGCAGGGAACCTAGAAACTTTTCTATCATCTGCTTTTTTCAGGGTATCCTAGAACTTTCTATTAATAACGGAACGGGTATCCTAGAACTTTCACCATCCGGCAGGGTAAACCTAGGAAACTTCCACTCATCGGGCCGGGTTTCCCTCAGAACTTTCTACTCATCCGGCGGGTATCCTAGAACTTTCCACTCATCCGGCAGGGTACCTAGAACTTACTCACCGGCCAGGGTATCTTAGAACTTCTACTTATCCCGGCAGGGGTATCTTAGAACTTTCTACGTTTATCGGCAGGGTAACCAGATCTTTATCATCGGCAGGGTATCTACTTTCTTATTCACCGGCAGGGTATCCTAGAACTTTCCATCCATCGGCAGGGTAACCTAGAATTTTCACTCATCCGGCGGGATAATTTAAGAACTTTCTACTATCCGCAGGGTATCCTAGAACTTTCTAATCATCCGGAAGGGTTACTAGAACTTTCTATAAAACGGCAAGGTATCCTAGAACTTTCCACTCATTCAGCAAGGTATCCTAGAACTTTCCTACTTACCAGCAGGGTATCCAGAACATTTCTATCATCCAGCAGGGATCTAGAACTTTCCATATCCGGAAGGGTATCCTAAAAACTTTCCACTCCATCGGCAGGGTATCCATTTAAACTTTCTACCTTACCTCCGGCAGGGTACCCTAGAACTTCTACTCATCCGGGCAGGGTATCTTAGAACTTTCTATCATCAGCAGGTATACCTAGAACTTTCACTCATCCGGCAGGGGTATCTAGAACTTTCCATCATCCAGTAAGGTATCCTAGAACTTTCTCTTATCAGCAGGTACTAGAAAATTTCTATATCCGGCAGGGTATCTACAACTTATATGATCCCGGCAGGGTATCCTAGAACTTTTCCACATCCAGCAAGGTATCCTAGAACTTTCTACTCATCCGGCGGGTACCTAGAACTTTTCTAGCATCGGCAGGGTACCTAGAACTTTCACTCCATCCGGCAGGGTTATCCTAGAACTTTCACTCCATCCAGGAAGGTAATCCTAGAACTTTCTACTTATCCAGCAGGGTATCCTAGAACTTTCTACTCATCCGGCAGGGTATCCTACAACTTTCTACTCATCCGGCAGGGTATCCTAGAACTTTCCACTCATCCAGCAAGGTATCCTAGAACTTTCTACTCATCCGGCAGGGTATCCTAGAACTTTCTACTCATCCGGCAGGGTATCCTAGAACTTTCCACTCATCCGGCAGGGTAACCTAGAACTTTCTACTCATCCGGCAGGGTACCTCGAACTTTACTCATCCGGCAGGGTACCTAGAAACTTTCATTCATCGGCAGGGTAAACCTTAGAAAACTTTTACTCATCCGGCAGGGTATCTTAGAGCTTTCTACTTATTCAGCAGGGTATCCTAGAACTTTCTACTCATCCGGCAGGGTATCCTAGAACTTTCTATTCATCCGGCAGGGTAACCTAGAACTTTCTACTCATCCGGCAGGGTATCTTAGAGCTTTCTACTTTTCCAGCAGGGTATCCTAGAACTTTCTACTCATCCGGCAGGGTATCCTAGAACTTTCCACTCATCCGGCAGGGTAACCTAGAACTTTCTACTCATCCGGCAGGGTTATCTAGAACTTTCTACTCATCCGGCAGGGTATCTTAGAACTTTCTACTCATCCAACAGGGTAACCTAGAACTTTCTACTCATCCGGCAGGGTATCCTAGAACTTTCTACTTATCCAGCAGGGTATCCTAGAACTTTCCACTCATCTGGCAGGGTATCTTACAACTTTCTACTTATCCAGCAGGGTATCCTAGAACTTTCCACTCATCCGGCAGGGTATCTTACAACTTTCTACTCATCCGGCAGGGTATCTTACAACTTTCTACTCATCCGGCAGGGTATCTTACAACTTTTCTAACTACATCCGCAGGGTATCTTACAACTTTTCACGGTATCCGCAGGGTATCCTAGAACTTTCCCACTCATCCGGCATTATTTCTTACACTTTCTACTCTCCTACTCATACCGGCAGGTTATACTAGATCTTTCTACTCATCCGGCAGGGTATCCTAGAACTTTCTACTCATCCGGCAGGGTATCTTACAACTTTCTACTTATCCAGCAGGGTATCCTAGAACTTTCCACTCATCCGGCAGGGTATCTTACAACTTTCTTTCCTACTCATTCCGTCAGGGTTCCTAGAACTTTCTCTCCATTCGGCAGGGTATCTTACAACTTTCTCCTATTTATTACGGCATTTGGGTAGCCAGGAACCTCCAATTTTCCACTCATCCCGGCAGGGTATCTTACAACTTTCTACTCCTCCGGCAGGGTATCCTAGAACTTTCTACTCATCCGGCAGGGTATCTTACAACTTTCTACTCATCCGGCAGGGTATCCTAGAACTTTCTACTCATCCGGCAGGGTATCCTAGAACTTTCTACTCATCCGGCAGGGTATCCTAGAACTTTCTACTCATCCGGCAGGGTATCCTAGAACTTTCTACTCATCCGGCAGGGTAACCTAGAACTTTCTACTCATCCGGCAGGGTATCTTAGAACATTTTGCTCATCTGGCAGGGTATGTTGGAACTTTTTCCTCGTCCAGCAGGTTATCTTGGAACTTTTTCCTTATCCGGCAGGGTATCCTAGAACTTTCTACTCATCCGGCAGAAAGTTCCTAGTACTTGGTGGTCATTCAGCAGGGGTACCTTGGGTACTTTGTGGTCATCCATCTGAGTATTCTTAAACTTTTTGCTCATCCAGCTCAGGCTATCTTGGAAGCTTTTGCTCATCCAGCATGGTATCCGGAAACTCTTGTAGCTCATCCGGCAGTGTAACCAGAGACTTGTCTAGAGTTCACTGAGAGTAGTGAAGATGAACTGGCCATCGATGCCATAGGTTAGGGGCGAGGCCTTGAGTTTGGATAACGAGCGATCTCGCCTGCTTTGTGACGCACGACAGGTTTAGGTGAAGCTCCAATTTGATATCGTAGGTGCTCAGTGCTTTACATTGTTCGTGCCCACGGGGCATGCTGCTCAAGTTCCATAGATTTTCTTGTGACAACGCTAGGACAGGCTCGTGCAAGTGTCGCTCTTTCTGGCAGTGCATACGAGCAATAGTAGTCCGTGACGGGTCTATTCAGTGTCACCCATAGTGTGTCATGTTGCTCAAAATTCTTTTGATACGAGCGTGAAAGTGTGAAGTTTCGTTCTGTGATCTCCGCTCAGTTCACACAAGCAATTAGACGCCAGCTCAAAGAGAGCTGAGATGAATTACAATCACGGGTGTGTGTGTATGAAGCTTACAAGATTGCTGTAACGTGTAGAGAGAGAGAGAGAGAGAGAGAGAGAGAGAGAGAGAGAGAGAGAGAGAGAGAGACGAGAGAGAGAGATATCTCGAGATAAGACGACGAGAGAGACGAGATGAGATGAGAGGAGGAGAGAGAGAGAGAATACATATGCATTCATACTGCCGGCACAAATATCTCTGAAAGCATGAGGTTGTATACCAGTGCGACGTAATCTCGTTACGAGCGGTTTGTCAATATCTGTGGTATGTTGACCCCCGTGGTATTCCGACAGTCTCTTCAACCCACGTTGATTATTTTTATTTATTTATTTATTTTGTTACTACTGCCAAGGATGTACTCGTTGGTCAGCTAACACCACAGTGAGACAAACATCACGTACGTATGAGTAGGGAAATATTGCGAGATTCGTAGGATAAGTACTTCTGGATTTTTTTTTTCCAGTTGACGAGTTATGATTATTATCCGCATCAAGAGTTGAATTGTATTCCGAGACGCTAAATCCATGCTTGCTGTAAGTGAACCGGAACCAAGGTAGACAAGCAAGCAAGCAGATTAATGACGCAAGTTGTCATTTTTAACGAGAACGTTGATGTCCAAATGTCACTGAGGAATGGGTTACGTGACCTTGAGCTACTGCTTATGATAATTGCTGTTTAAATTAAAATGTGCCTTGATTTTTAATGGGCCAAATGCAGTTGATCTTGTCTATGAAATATCTGAAGGATAAAGTGATTTCCCATAAAACAAATGCATTAATAAAAGTATAACGCGTAAAATTGTATAATAAAGTTTATTTGTAAGCAAATAATTAGTATACGTATACTGTAATATATATATATATATATATATATATATATATATATATATATATATATACATTAGTTGTTCCCAAATATACATTAGTAAGTGTACTTACTAATATAAACAATTGAACAATTAGTATATATATATATATATATATATATATATATGTATATAAATATAGATAATATAATATATATATATATATATATATATATATATATATATATATATATATATATATATATATATATATGTGTGTGTGTGTGTGTGTGTGTGTGTATACACTAATTGTTCCCAAATTTACGTACATTAGTATGTGTTATTGCTTTTATTAATTCCCCTTTTTTTATAAGAAATCACGGAAACCTTCAGAATATATATATATATAAATAGATAGATAGATAGATATATATATATATATATATATATAAATAGATAGATAGATAGATATACATACACAGTAATTTTTCCCAAATATCCATTAGTAAGTGTTATTGATTTTATTAATTCTCTTGTTTTTTATAAGAAATCACTGAAGCCTTTAGAAAATATCGTAAATAAGCTCAGTTGCATTTGTCTTAAGGATAATTCGCACCTTACAACAACAGCAATGATAACGACTGTCATCAGAAGTAAGCTCAATGTCACATAACTCATTTCATAACGATATTTCCACATTGAATTTCTTAATAAAAGAATAATGCTTGCGTCAAGTTATTCGGTTTGTGTGTACGTGTGGCCTTGACGCTTGGTGGACACTATAATGTATTTACGTTTTATCTAACGCATGCTTCTAGGGTGTCATTTTGTCTAAGTTAAGTATATCTTAGTTTAACCAGACCACTGAGCTGATTAACAACTCTCCCAGGGCTGGCCCGAAGGATTAGAAGGTATTTTTACGTGGCTAGGAACCAATTGGCTACCTAGCAACAGGACCTACAGCGTATTGTGGGATCCGAACCACATTATATCGAGAAATGAATATCTGTCACCAGATTACATTCCTCTGATTCCACGTTGACAGAGCCGAGGATTGAACTTCGGACCACAGGAATGGTAGTTCATTTTGTCTAAAATTGATAAAATTCCTTGGCAGCAGAAGGGAGTGGCCCTTTGAAGATAAACGCGGATAAAGAGTGAGACCAATCCAGCGAGACCTATCATTAAAACCACGTTCAGATTTCAATAGGGAAAACTTGAGTATACCTTTGTTGGGTTTCAGTTGATTGTAGAGCTTTCAGAGTTGGTGATTTTTTTATTTAAAAAATAAAAAATAACAAGTGACTTTTTTATTTATTTTATTTTTAATTTTTTTTATTTGTTAGATGTTTTTACAATCCCTTTTTTCCCTCAAAATGTATTTTATGACAGAATTACTATTGATTTATCTTTTAAGTTTCCAGTTCTGGCCTAAAGTATGTACTTGCAATTTTTCTTTACATCAAATTGAATAGATGCAGCAGTTATGCTCAGGTTTTTATCAACCTCCAAACACTATTTTTCCATTTGTTTGCTTTCAAATAAAAAAAAAACGGGAAAAAATTTAAAAAATCATGACTTTTTCAATGAAAAAATCACTTGATTAAATCCGTTTCATTTAGTCATTGCCAACCCTCAGAGATTTCCAATTCTCTAAAATTTTCAGTTTCATCTTTGGTGACAAATTTTCTTACCATCGGTTTCGTATGACAGGTCGTCTCATCCAGTGGGACGTTTGTGTGGATGTTTGTGTCGTGTTTTCCTCATTTTTCGTCGTTATTTATTGAATTTTTACCGTAGGAAAGTCAATTTTTTGGGCTCCACCCACAAAACCCAGCGTTTGTTGAAATCCTATAAGTAAAAATCATTCCCATAATAATCAGTCATTACAGTCAGTCAGACACGAAGTGACATTTTCAAAAATAGACATTAATCCCATATAGCCATTAGGGTAAGCGCCTCAGTGGCGTGATCGGTACGGTCTTGGCCTGCCACCTCGGTGGCCGCGAGTTCGATTCTCGGGCATTCAACTGAGAAGGGGGGGTGAGAGATGTATATTTCTGGTGATAGAAGTTTACTCTCGACGTGGTTCGGAAGTCACGTCAAGCCGTTGGTCCCGTTACTGAATAACCACTGGTTCCATGCAACGTAATACAAGCATTAGGGTATCATTCACCATTCAGCCTATACCCACCCAACTTTAACTATGCCCAGAATGAAGTTTTTTTTTTTTAAGGGGGCCGGTGTGTGGTTTCACTGAACTCGCAAAAAAAAAAAAAAAAAAAAAAAAAGTAGAACACTTGCATGACCTTTCTTATGCGGATTGACTGGTGGTGATGCAACACGATAGCGGCCAACGTGGACAAGATCACAGTAAAATATTGTGATAAAAGAAACAGTATAAAAAGGCTTTGGTTTCAGCACGACGAAAAACGTTTCGCCTTTCAATTCCACCAACTCCAAAAAAATCAAGAAGGTCTCGGTGGTCTCATTTCGACCAGAGACGCCAGTTTCACCTCACGTGGTGCACTGTAGGCATGAATGAAAGGTCTTTTCAGCGTCTCTTAGCTGGAAACTTTTTTTTTTTCATCCCTTTTGTTGTACCTCCATTCATATTCCCTTTCTAGCAATAATTGAAAAGTAACTTGACTAGGTCTCGGGATATCTGCATAGATGAGCCATATCTGTATGACATTCATTCACTGCGAAGTCGTTTATATATTTGGCATCCTGTACCCAATTCTGAATTCGTATATATTATATAATATATATATATATATTATATAGATATATATATCTATATATATATATATATAATAGATATATATATATATGTGTGCGATTCCTCTTAAGGAAGGTATAGGCGATGATGTTTCCCACCTTGGGGTCGATGTAACCTGTCTAAAGGTGAAGTTCTCTCTCTCTCTCTCTCTCTCTCTCTCTCTCTCTCTCTCTCTCTCTCTTTGTCGGGAGATAAGAAGGTCGCGATGACTTGCCAATTCTTATCTGTAAACTGTGAAAACATTCCTCACCACTGCGTGCATCAGCGTCACAATATTTGAAGAAATTTTTCGATAGCTTAAGTCCAACTTTTTTTTTGGGGAGGTGGGGCGCCAATGTTTTTGGTCATTGTGGGGGGAATATATATTTCGACACTGATGGCAAAACAGGTTCCGTCTGACTGCCTCCTCCTGGTGGTCCCGACTGAGACATACTGCGAGTCTTTTATTAAATCTTTCTAAAAACTTTTTCTTACTTTAAACAGATCTCTCAAATTATTTTTTTGTCTTTTACCAAATCTTTCTATTTTTTTATTTGCTTTTAAACAGATCTCTTAATTTTTTTGTCTTTAAACAAATCTTTTTAATTTTTTTGTCTTTAAACAAATACTTTAATTTTTTTTTACTTTAAGCAAATCCCATTAATTTTTTGTCTTTAAACAAATCTATTTAATTTTGTTGTCTTTAAACAAATACTTTAAATTTTTTGTCTTTAAACAAATCTCTCTAATTTTTTGGCCTTTAAACAAATACCTTTAATTTTTTGTCTTTAAGCAAATACCTTTAATTTTTTGTCTTTAAGGAAATACCTTTAATTTTTTGTCTTTAAGCAAATACCTTTAATTTTTTTTCTAAACAAATCTATTTAATTTTTTTTGTCTTAAAGCAAATACCTTTAAATAATTTGTCTTTAAACAAATACCTTTAATTTTTTCTCTTTAAACAAATACCTTTAATTTTTTCCTTAAACAAATACCTTACTTTTCCTTTAAACAAATCCCTTTCATTTTTTCTTTCAAACATCCATGAATTTTGACAAAATCCATATAATGCTTTGTCTTTAAACAAATCCATTTAAATTTTTATCTTTAATTTTATAAACACATCATCTATTTAATTTTTTTCTTTATAATAATCCCTTGTAATTTATTCTTCAAACAAATCCTTGTAATTTTTCCTTTAAACAAATCCCTCTAATTTTTTGTCTTTAAACAAATCCCTGTAATTTTTGTCTTTAAACAAATCCCTTTAATTTTTTTCTTTATAATAATCCCTTGTAATTTATTCTTCAAACAAATCCTTGTAATTTTTTCCTTTAAACAAATCCCTCTAATTTTTTGTCTTTAAACAAATCCCTGTAATTTTTGTCTTTAAACAAATCCTTTAATTTTTCGTCTTTAAACAAATCCCTGTAATTTTTTGTCTTTAAACAAATCCCCCTAATATTTTGTCTTTAAACAAATCCCTTTAATTTTTTTTAAACAAATCCCTTTAATGTTTTTTTTAACAAATCTCTAATGTTTTATCATAAAGAAACATATAATTTTCTTGTCTATAAACGAATCCCATCAAATTTTTGTTTATACAGATCCCTTGAGCGAACCCATCTAATTTGTTTGTCTTTAAGCAAATCCTCCACCCTATATTTTTTACCTTTAAACAAATCCAGCTAGTTTTTTGCGAAGATTAAGTCTGCAACGTCTTCGATTGGTCCAATCAATAAATTCATTTCTCGAAAGCGTTTTGCTTTTCACGTTGGGGAGATTTTGTTATACCAGTTTTCTTAAAAGCTGTGACATTTATTGATTTTCAAAAAAGGCTTTGTCAACATTACTCGTAATTGTCTTAACATTATTATTCTATTAGCATTGATGATAATGGTGATGTTGTGGAAATTATTATTATTATTATTATTATTATTATTTTAATTATTATTATTATTATTATTATTATTAGTATCGATAAATCTAAAACTAGGTGGTGCACAAACGTGATAAAAGCTAATGATATAAACACCGTGATAATTAAAAAAACCTAAAACCAAACTATATATAAACAAAATGATAAACCAGAAACCAAACTATATAAACAAAGGGATATGTAAACCCAAAACCAAACCACATAAACAACTAGATAAACCCGAAACCAGACGAAGAAAACAACGTGAAAAACCGAAAACTTGAAACCAAACAATGCAAACAAAGTGATAAACCGAATACGTTTCTAAAAGCTAATGATATAAACTACGTGATAAACCAAAAACCTAAAACCACCAAACACGTATCTAAAACCTAATGATATAAACAACGTGATAAACCTTAAACTAAAACTATACAATGGATATAACGTGATAAACCAGACATCTAAAGTCTAATAATGCCCTGATGAATAAAACAAAGCAAATGCCTTTGCGTGGATTGTACAGCATTTGCTTCACTCCCAATGAATAAAACAAAGCTAATGCTTTTGCTAGTAGCAAATGCTTACAGCTGACACTTAAGTTCAAGCAAATGCTTAGAAATGATCAGCAATTGCTTCATTTCCTATGAATAAAACCTAGCAATTGCTTATGCTTCTAAGCAATAGCTTACAAAAGTTTAAGGCAGCTCAGGAGGTGCTTGAAGCTCCAGTGAACCTCACATGATGCCAGATTTTCTTTCCATTTGTTCAAGGAAAACTCATCAAAATTGCTGTATGGTGTTATGTAATTGTGTTTCTATTGTATGTAAACATATCTATATATATATATATATATATATATATATATATATATATATATATATATTTATTTATGCATATATATATATGCATATATTTATTATATACACATATATAAAAAATTTATCGTATTATACAGGTAATATATATATATCTATATAATATATATTATATATATATATATAATTATATATGTATATATATATGTTTATGTTTATACAATAGAAACACAAAAAACACAATTACATAACACCATACAGCAATTTTGATGAGTTTTCCTTGAACAAATGGAAAGAAAATCTGGCATCATGTGAGGTTCACTGGAGCTTCAAGCACCTCCTGAGCTGCCTTAAACTTTTGTAAGCAATTGCTTAGAAGCATAAGCAATTGCTAGGTTTTATTCATAGGAAATGAAGCAATTGCTGATCATTTCTAAGCATTTGCTTGAACTTAAGTGTCAGCTGTAAGCATTTGCTACTAGCAAAAGCATTAGCTTTGTTTTATTCATTGGGAGTGAAGCAAATGCTGTACAATCCACGCAAAGGCATTTGCTTTGTTTTATTCATCAGGGCATTATTAGACTTTAGATGTCTGGTTTATATATATATATATATATATATATATATATATATATATATATATATATATACTGTTTATATATATAAATGTATAATATCATATATCTATATATATTATGCATATTGTATACACAATACACACACACACACACACACACACACACATATATATATATATATATATATATATATATATATATATTATATATATATATATATATTGTAGTATAAGTATGTTACCCTGCCCATAGAGTGTCATATATATATATATATATATATATATATATATATATATATATAGGTGTGTGTGTGTGTGTATATATATATACTATATATATATATATATATATATATATATATATATATATATATGTATATATATATATACACATATTATATATACATATATACACATATATTATATATATATATATATATATATATATATATATATATATATATATAATATTGTGTGTGTGTGTGTGTATATATATATAGGATCAATTCTATAGTGTGATATATATATATATATATATATATATATATATATATATATATATGTATATATACACACATATTATATATACATATATATACACATATATTATATATATAATATATATATATATATATATATATATATATATATATATATATATATATATAACACTATCTACGTTAATAACATACTCTACCTAAGCAGCAGATACAAGAACTGCAACTGTCCTTAACTACTACTACAAGTATCACAATCACTCTTACCATTTCTTCAGAGGCGTAACAATAGGGTGGCAGAGGTGGCAAAGTGCCACGGGCCCAGGGCCTATAATGATTAAAGGGGCCCATGGACGTAGAGTCACAGAAAGGGGGCCAAGGGACCCAAGGGATATGGGCCTATGGCCGTAAAAACAAAAAAACAAAATTTGGCTACTGCTTACCGTTATATTTTAATGATTTAAGAAAAAAATTATTTCAAATTCCTCAGTATAATACTGGTAAATGATTATTAACAGAAATTGAGAAGACAATACTCGTGAAGATGAGTGCAAACCTAGTACTACCTCAAAAGACCATGCACCTGAGCTCTCATTTGACACAATAACATCGTTGTGGCCTACAGACCGAGGACATTTTAAGGACCAAACAAAACGATTAGGCTTGCAATATCCACATATCTTTATAAATGGACGTTGCAAGCCTAATGGCCCTTCCAAAAAGGATGCAGAAGGTCGCTCTTTCTCTGGAAAATATTATCATGCAGTGTCCAAATCAGGTGTGAAAATCGAAAGGTCGTGGTTATGTATTCATTTGTTCTTGAAAAGGCTTTTGTGAGACATGTTGGTTGTTTGCTCATCGAGGAGCGAGTACATTTTGAAGTACTTGGATTGACTGGAAGCACATAGGTCAGGGTAT
>NC_087214.1:65527795-65572795 GCF_015104395.2 Macrobrachium nipponense | reverse complement strand
ATATTATAAGTTAAAGGTGTTCTTGGGAAACCAAATTCAAGTCAAAGGGGTCCTCGGAGGAAATGATTCAAGTTAAAGGGGTTCTCTGTGAAAATAGTTGAAGTTAAAGGGGTTTTCGGAGTAAATAATTTGAGTTAAAGGATTTCACTCTCAAAATATTTCAAATGAAGTGGTTCTCTGATAAAAATAATTGCTGTTATAGGGGTTTTTGGAGTCAGCCATTCAAGTTAAAAAACTTGGGAGGAAATCATTGAAAAAATAACACTTAAGTTCAAGCGATTATCGGAGAAAATAATTCAAGTGAAGGGGATCTTCGGAGGAAATAATTAAAGTTAAAGGGTTTTTTTTTCTGAAAAAATAATTCAAGGTACGGTCCCGTTGGTATTTTAAAATGTGAGTACATTCTGATTTTGATATTAATTGTTTTTGTGTACACTGTATCTTATTCCTATTGCAGACATTTGGATTACAAGTACTTGTTATCAACCACATTCCAGTATTTTTCTACTTCATGTTGAAGTTTTCTTTTCATGTTTCGTATCGTATTTTTCCCGTTTCAATGACCTGGCAATTTCGACACCAGGTTCTACCCTAAAAGCAGCCAATCATTTACAAAATTTTATCCATACAGAATTTCGTTGGGAGAAAATACAGGTGTCGGTTCAACTCTCTTGGCGAAGGACGTCAGTGGGGGACCTCATGCGGTGCACTGTAGGCATTACTTAAGGTTCTTTGCAGCGTGCCTTCGGCTTCTTTAGGCCCCTAGCTGCTGCAACCCCTTTCGTTCCTGTTACTGTTACTGTACCCCCATCTCTATTCCCTTTATTCCATCTCACTTTCCTCAACCCTCTCCTAACTATGGATTCATAGTGCAGCTGATTTGAGGTTGTCCTCCTGTTACACCTTTCAACCCTTTTATATAGTCAATTTCCAGTTCAGGGGTGAACGACCTCATAGGTCCAGTGCTGGACCTTTGGCCTAAATTCTAAACTCAATTCGATTCTGGCGAA
Organism: Macrobrachium nipponense; assembly: GCF_015104395.2. Taxonomy (NCBI): domain Eukaryota; kingdom Metazoa; phylum Arthropoda; class Malacostraca; order Decapoda; family Palaemonidae; genus Macrobrachium; species Macrobrachium nipponense. Next base: position 65,571,785 of record NC_087214.1, on the reverse strand, counting down.
GGTCAGAGCATAACAGGATTCAGTGGGCGAGAGAAACGTATACATATATAATATTATATATATATATATATATATATATATATATATATAGATAGATAGATAGATAGATAGATCGTAGTAAGATAAGATAGATAGATAGGGCCGAGGGGGTCGAAATTTGCAATTCAATGGGCGAGAAAAGTAGTATATATATATATATAGGGCCGAGAAAGGGGTCGAAATTTGCAAGTAATGTAACACGGGCAAATTCTCTCCGATGATGAGTGGGGATGAGATGAGATGCAAAACAGCGCCTTGTACGGCTTCGATCGGTTTTCGTTTTCTTTTGTGTTCGCTGGACCATTAAGTCAAGATTTTTTTTTTTATGTTTTTCTTATTCTTTTTGAACCACATTCGTTTATAGTCGCCTCGGTGTTCTTCATTGTTGTGGGCCTATTATTTTTCGCGAACATCTCATTCCAGCAAGAAGAGGAGAGAAAGCCAGAGAGAGAGAGAGAGAGGAAGGGGGCGGGGGGGAGTTGAGGCAGGGAGGTAGTAGGAGGCAGAGGGCAGCAGCAGCAGCAGCAGCACCAGTAAACACTGCTCTACCATACTCTTTCATCGACGTAGGCCCAAAGGCATCGCATAGAATAGGGCGACGAACATTCGTCTTTTCAAGAAGAAATCTAGGTCGTTACCTACTGACCTACCTTAAAAAGATTGTTTCCCATTTTTTTTTTTGTTGTATGGTCTATGGAATGTAATGAAACCCATTTTCGCATCCCTTTTGTTCGCGAATATTGACCGTAGACCATCGACAAATCATAGCAACGTTGCTCAGAAAGAGTCCTCAATTGGGCCTGGGAAAAGAGAGAGCATCATCTCTGCACATTTTCGCCCAGTACCTGGAAGTTGTGGGTCTTCGTAGCATTTTTTTTTTAATGTATGCATAATAATACTTTTAGCCTGGAAGTGCAGACTGACTCTCTCTCTCTCTCTCTCTCTCTCTCTCTCTCTCTCTCTCTCTCTCTCTCTCTCTCTCTCTCTCTTTACATACAAGATATGTGACACGTGGAATAAACTGCCACCAGAGAGAAGTTGTAAACAGCAACAGTGTGGAAGAGTTTAAAAGAAAGCTAGACAACATTAGGAGGACACTGTGAATACAAAGTAAAACCTGCTCCTACAGATAAGTGAGCACACGATGTCTCCTCTTAGGATGGACTATAACAAGTCTTTGAGACATCCTAATCCTTCTAACTCCTTGTAACTCTGGAAGAAAGTATCAGGCCATTGAAGATGTGTTTAAAATGTAGTAGCACAGGAGATTGGTGTAGACCCAATGGCTTTTTTTTTTTTTTTTTTTTTTTTTTTTTTTTTTTTTTTTTTTTTTACTGGACCTACGTTCGTATTCTCTGTCTTCGGCGCCGAATGACCTTATAGGTCACAGCGCTTGGCCTGTGACATCGACTGTATAGTAGTCTATTCTCTTCAGAAAAGCTCACAGATGGAATGTGAACTTGAACTCATAGACTGTTGAGATCAGGTTATTGATCCTATAAATAGAGAGAGAGAGAGAGAGAGAGAGAGAGAGAGAGAGAGCAGGTGTGGCTGAGATGGCCCTTACAGATAAGATGAATAAGTCATTAGTGTTTTTATCCGATTTTATCCTTTTTTTTTTAATGATTCATGGAGGAGCAGGTGTCTCCGTAGACAACAGCCATGCCCCTTACACGTGACAGTGGGTATCGTTCCCATTGATTGATCGCTGAACTAACCTAATCTGTAAAGTGTCTGTTGTCAGTTCTTTCCCTGGCGATTGTCAGTATTGTCTAAGAGAAGTTAGGTTACCTTATCTAATCAGATATGCCTGTCAGCCAGCCTGTGTCTATAACCTATCTCAAGAGGGTATTTCTATGTGTGTCTCTACGCGTTGGGTTAGATAAGCAGACTATAATCGCTGGTCCGCTTGTACAGTGGCTGGTGTCGTGGTATGCCGCTTAGTTGTGGCTGGTTCGCGTCTCCCCCAAGACGACGAAAAATCACTGGCTCTGTCTCATGATCAGTTACTGCTTGTAAGTGTGGCAGGTTGAAGCTTGAATTGTTCAAGTCAGTGGCCTCTTGAGTGTGCTTGTTCCATGGGAATAGGTTCCATCTACTGAAATATAATAATAATAATAATAATAATAATAATAATAATAAGTAATACGTAATAATAATAATAGTTGGTTCTAAAGGGATCGTCATGTAATGTATATAATTTTTATATGTAAGTCTGGGGATGGCTTTTGGGATATATATATATATATATATATATATATATATATATATATATATATATATATATATATATATCAATTCAAGCTACAAATGTCCTTTAATATCTAAATTCACTTTACCTCCCAAATGATATATTTTCATTTATGTACCGAAGGGGAATTTTTTACTTGATAATAATTTCGTCCCCCCATGGGATCGAACCACCGTCCAAGTGGACGGGACGAAATCAGGACAGCGTCACTGACTGTCCTGATTTCGTCCCCGTCCACTTGGACGGTGGTTCGATCCCATGGGGGTACGAAATTATTATCAAGTAAAAAATTCCCCTTCGGTACATATATGAAAATATATCATTTGGGAGGTAAAGTGAATTTAGATATTAAAGGACATTTGTAGCTTGAATTGATATATAAATGGATCACGGTTCGATGTGATAATTATTCATATATATATATATATATATATATATATATATATATATATATATTTATTTATTTATTTATTTTTTTTTTTTTTTGCACCCGTTTCTCTACGTTCTGGTGTCCTTCATTATTTGGAAGCAGAAAACCAATGTGTATATATGCCTTTTGGGTCTTCCCACATGAACTTGTATGCCTTTTGGATAGTCTTTCATGTATGTGTATTCCTTTTGGGTCTTATCATGTGAATGTGTATGCCTTTGGGTCGTATCACATGAATTTGTATGCCTTTTGGGTCTTTTCACATGAATGTAGGCCTTCTTGAGTCTTCACGCACATTACCACATAACACGCGCCTTCAGGCCCTAGACTACATAGATGTCATTTTGCTCTTGGTCTTATTTGCATGAATGTTCATACTTTATATAAACCCTGTCCACAAGAGAGTGCTTGCCTTCTGGCTCCCCCTTATATTCATAGGTGGCTTAGTAAACAAACCCATTTTTTATGTAGAATCTGTACACATTTTTTAAGCAATACTAGTCATGTATCCAGATTCTGTATGTTACTGTCTGTATTTTGTATATTCCAGGTATATGGCCCTGAGCTGAAATAAAGGATGTTATTATTATTATTATTATTATTATTATTATTATTAGCAACAGTGCCTTTACTCGTAGTTCCCCAGGAATGGGTACACACGTTTTAAATAAAAAAAAAAAGAAAAAAAAAAAAAAACTTGAAATGACAATCTGAGTAGAGGGCAGCTGTTCACCTTCGGGGACTCCGTTTGTGGAATCTCGCCCAGCCTATAGTCCGTGCTTGTACGTTTCCACGGTCAGGTAGGCCTCTTCCGCTTCTCTTGGGAAGGAAGATTCCACCCTGTCCTGTCTCCCGTCTGCAGGTAGGAGGAGGAGGAGGACCACCACGGCCTATCCAGGACCCACTGTCTACGTGTTGGGGATATTCCACGTCTTTTTTTGTTATTGATTCATTTTTTATTTTTATCGCGTTCTAGTTGTTTTTGCTCCTTGTTTTGATTTGGGAGAGAAGGAAGGTGGGAAGGGGAGGGGGGGGGGGGGGGTTCTTTCAAGTTTCGTCTTCAGTGATGGTATTATAATATAATATATATTATATATATATATATATATATATATATATATGTATATATCTATATATATAATATATATATAAATCGGCTAAAAAATTCCCCTTCGGTTGATATATATGAACATATATTAATTCCGAGGTTAGATACATTCATACTATATGTAGTCGACGCGTTTTATAGAATTGAATCCAGAGAATATATGGTTTCATTATTCCCATCCTTCCTGGGTCGCCAGTGGAGACTGACTGCCACACCTACCTACATATGCTTTGTATATATACATATACTACTCTTGTATGACATCCTAGTATGTCCCATATTCTACCAGTGATCAGGAGCAATGAAGGAAGTGCTCGAAAATATATGGTTGTAAAGGTCAAATAGTGTTTTATGGGGCCTTTTATTTTTCATATTATACCGTTGTATTACAGTAAAAGACATTCATATATATTATTATATAATATATATACTATATATATAAATATATATATCATATTTTTCATTTATATAGAATATATGATATAATATATATATATATATATATATATATATATATAGATATATATGATAATATATATTTATATATATATATATATTTATATATATATATATATATATATATAATATATGTAACCCTCTTTCTTACGCATTTATATACACACGTACGGTAATGTAGTACACAAACACACACGACTATGACGGTGGAGTAAAGGTTAACCGAATGAATAATTTGGTTTTTTATAGACCATTTTTTCCCTTTTTTGTTTACGTGCAAGGATTTTGCACAAGTTCGTGTCCTTTTTGGCTTGGTTCTGAATTTTTTGCTTGTTTCAAAATAATAATATAATAATAATAATAATAATAATAATAATAATAATAATTTTCGAGTTTGAAAAGCCACCGTACAACCTCGTCACATTGTTCCTATTATTATTATTATTATTATTATTATTATTATTATTATTATTATTATTATTATTATTATTGATGATGAGCTGATGTCCTCAGTTGAAAGGTTACTGTCTGAGGTATTGTCATACATATGTCCAATGATGATAAATGCAAACAGGAAACGATTAAATTTGCCATCATGTCACGGTATGCATAATAATCATGACGACAAGAGGCGAACTGGAAACAACCCCATTTCCAGTTGATATCTTCTGCGTAACTTTTCCATCGGGCTGGAATTTGGAAGCGAGGAGAAGTGGGCGGGGCTGGAAAAAACTTCTCACCAATCGAGGCGAAGCCTCCAGACGCCTATGGAGGAGCCCCACCTCCTCGGAGGGAGCCGTCAACAAGCACTCGCATCTCGGAGACCTGTCCAGAGGTTTCATTCGGAGAGCGTGTACTACGAGTATAGTAGGACCCTCGAGTTGGACGGGAATAGGACCCTCGTATAGGACCTGGTTTCTGTGATTGCCTCCGGTAGTAGCTGCTGTGGGGGCGAGCAACAACGCTACGTCCTTAGCCAGGTCGTGGAGGGAAGGAAGGACTTTTGGTCGAGATACAGTAGGAACGACAGGTTGATTTTGTTTAGTTTCTTTTTTATTATTATTATTATTATTATTATTATTATTATTATTATTGTTATTATTATTCAGAACGTGAACCGTATGCGCGTGGAACAAGCCCACCACCATCTAGGGGCCCTTGAGTTGAAATCGAAGCTTCCAAAGCATCCTTTGCTCTTCAGGAAGTGAGGGGACATGAAAAGTTTATCCTTAGAAAGTCATGGAAGAATCACCTATACATTCTAGATACAGTAGGAATTACTCTTTCTTAGTATTGTTGGTATTTCTTGGAAGAAGGACGTTATAGTCTCTATACAGCAGGAACGATGGTTACCGATCTCGTTCACTCCGCATAGTTCCAAGGCTATCGTTCTCCCTATAGTTGTTCCGTGGAAGAAGGACATACAGTCGAATAACAAACTTGAGTTTGTGTAGTACTCTCACTTTCTTCGTGTTATTTCTTTCATTCGTCTGCGCGCGGCCGAACGAGGCTCCCTTGGACCGGCCGGTCCTACGGCCTTAGGGGTGCTGTGTGTGTTAGGGTGGAGGGTTGTTTTTGTAAAGTATGGTAGGGGCCATTTTCGGACGTGTGCCTGTCACGTATCAGAGTAACGGTCTCTCTCTCTCTCTCTCTCTCTCTCTCTGTTTATTTTATTTTTGTGTATGGCCAAGTATTTATTCTATTGTATCAAGACGTACGTTGATTTTTTTTCCTATCTCATGTCCATTAATTTCTTGAGCACACATACACACACATACACATATATGTATATATATGTATATATAAATGTGTGTGTGTGATTATCACTGTATCCATTTATATGTTATATTTCTCAGTCTGTTTATAAGTCTTACTTGTATGACGTACCGTGAGGCTGTATAGACTATTGACTATTTTTTTTAACTACCTTGTAAATCGTGCAAGAATAGAATCGCTCGATAAATATTAAAGTAGTCTGAAGATGATATTATCTCTTGGGACGAAACAAAAGACAAAAATGTAACGAGAGATGCGGAGTAAAAAAACAAATAAATTTTTTTTTTTCATTGAACCTATAATGGTCCCTTGGAGTTCAAGGTTAAGGTATGACACAGTCATGGAAAGGACAGATAAGTTTTAGGCGTTGAAATTCGCGTGGAAGAAATTTGTTCCTTAAAGACAATTACCCCCCTAAGGACAGTAACCACTCACCCCCCCCCCTCCCCCGGTAATATTACGCTGTTTTCAGAAAAGGATAACTTTTAAAATCTAGTTTATTTTCTCGCGAAATCTTGTTTCGATCATTTTAACTGGCTCCAGATTAGTTAGTATAAGTTGTTGGGCTTGTATCAGATAAAACTGTGGAAATGAATGGCACTGAACGGTTCGTGAATTGTGTGTCATTGTGAAAATATCCAGGCTGCCGTCTTGAGATGGACCAGTGCCACGCTCTGCAACAAGTAACCCAGGTTTTCATGTGTTCCAAAAATCAGAATTTTTGATAGCAGGTCGGGAGCCGTCCATCGAAAAGTCTTGGCCATCCTGTGGTCTTGTTAAAACCAATTCTCTTGCCTTTAGAGGGGAAATCCCGTTAAAACTAACTATTCTTTTGTTATTAGAGGTCAAGGGCGTGAGTGAGTGAGTGAGAGACGAATCCACCGTTACGTTTTCAGTGATTGCTATGTCTATCCGTCCGCGCTTTTTCTGTCCGTCTTCAGATCTTAAGAATTGCTGAAGCTAGAGGGCTGCAAATTGGTACGTTGGTCATCCACCCTCCAACCATCAAACGTACCAAATTGCAGCCCTCCAGCCTCAGTAGTTTTATTTTCATTTAAGGTTTAGTAGCCATGATCGTACCTCTGGCGCCAAAACAACAACTACAAAGGCCACCACGGCCGACTGAGAGCTTCACGGGCCGCGGCTCGTCATCATCAAGCGTTATAACCGAGACCACCACCAGAAGGGGAGATCTGTTTTCGGTGGCCATGAGTTGAAGCTGTACAGAAAACTCAATTTTTACTTATTTGTCTCGTGGATAGCTGTAGCGGCTTTCGTTTTGGTTTCGTGTGGCCAGGGGCGTAACTGGTTCCAAAAAGTTGGGCGGGGCGGATAATGGGGTTGGTGGTGAGCGAAGCGAGCCTGTTCAGCTGTTGGTGGGGTTGGGGTTGGCTGTATGTTAAATGAATAATATATAGATATTCAAAATACTTTATAATATACCTAATGTCGTTCCCAACTTATGTAAATTTTCTTGAGAGTTTCAAAGAATACTACTTCAGGACACTGTTTTTAAGGGGGCAATAATTCAGTCATGTTCCTTGCTCTGTCTTCGTAGGAGTCTGATATTTAACCGTAATAATATTTTGTGGGGGGGGGTGGGAACAGAGTATAATACTGTGTCCCCCACAACTCAAACTTTGGGGGATGTGATCATGAAGTCTTGCCAATATCGTTTCGTTGGATATATGCACTTTTACTACTCGAGCTTTGCAGAAGGTGGTTCAGTTTCCGCGTTCCTCACACTCGTGTGACGCAACACCATTTGCTAAATCCTCTTCGTTTACCGTAAGTCTATCCACCATAAAATATATAGTCTTCCCTTTTCCTCCATCACTCTTTTGTCAATTCCTTGATGCTTCAAGGGCGCGCAGTCTTTTCTCTGATCCTGAAGAATGGACAGAGAAGAAACTTAAATGAATTTCAAAAGAGACAAACAAATTTCAGTCTTTTTTTTTTAAAGAAATTTATATAAAAGTAGTTTTACGACTGTAGCTGTCGTTAAATGGTTATATTCGTCAAAATAAAATCCATTCAAAAGCAATTACACGTGTGGCTGTTAAGTAGTTGTGGCATTTTTTTTTATTAAAATTTATTTTTTTTCTATTTAAAAAGGATCCATTTCTCCAAACAGAAGCTTATAATTTACGGGGGTTGGGGTAATTGTCCTAGGAGTTAGTTGTCCTTCGGGGTAATTGTCCAGGGGGGTGATAGCGCCCCCGGGTGTTGGGAATTGTCTTGATACCAGATGGAGCTGTTCCTTTGTTATATATATATATATATATATATATATATATATATATATATATATATATATATATTTATATACATGACTGGTAAAAATGTTCTGTTACAACAGAATTCCATCTAATAAAAGGAGCCCATAAAAACACCAAAATATAGAGAGAGAAATACTATATTACAGAGACTGCTGTCTCCCTCTTCATGTAGATGAAGAGGGAGACAGCATTCTCTGAAATATAGTACTTTTCTCTCTATATTTTGGTGTTGTTAAGGGCTCCTTTTATTAGATGTATATACATATATAAAACTACACATATACATAGTATATCTCATGGCTGCACTTTCTCAGCGTCCAAGTACACGCAGGCCTATTCACACCATCAAGATTAGCACCTGAGTGGCGTGGTCGGTATAGTGATGGCGTGCCACATCGGTGGCCGCGAGTTCGATTCTCGGCCATTCCACTGAGGGTTGAGAGATGTGTATTTTTGGTGAATAGAAGTTCACTCTCGACGTGGTTCGGAAGTCACGTCGAGCCGTTGGTCCCGATGCTGAATAACCTCTGGTTCCGTGCAGCGTAAAAACACCATACAAACAAACAAATATCATCAAGATCAGAGATAAAAGTCGGGAAGAAGAAACTGAAAAAGAAGAAGAAGAAGCAGCAGCAGCCCCGTGACAACAATCTCCCAGTGACACAAGGAAATGATAAACGAACACGAACTTTAACTTATAATAATACTTGTATCAAAAGCCAATGATAAACGACTACGTACTTCAACTTATAAAAATACTTGTATCAAAAGCAAATAATAAACGACCACCTTGAGTATAGAGATTGTCTAAGTGCATTAATGGCTCTCTCCTCGGCCTTGGATTCGCATCTAGCCCAAAAATATAAAATACATAATCGTCAGGCTTTGTTGGGGCAGTTGCAGTATCATGGTACCTTGTAGAGCCAGTTCCAATAACCATGGTACGTCGTGCAAAAGGGTTTTACTCTCTGCTGGACACCTGTCGTTCAAACCGTTTCTTCACCGAGGTCTGGCTTTCTCCTTTCCTTGCAATGCATCTTCCACTTCGAGCGGTGGCACGGAGCATGTCATTCGCTCGAACAAGGCGGACAAACAGGTTTACAGGAGGAAGAGGATGTCTTCCATACCCTCCCAATCCCCCTTATCTACCCCGCCCCACCTGGGGTTGGCAGACATGTTTGTAGTAGGAGGAGGGTGACGGTCTTCTCTATCCTCTCTCGTTCCCCCTATCTACCACGCACTCACCCGGGGCGGACAAACCAGTTTGCAACGGGAGAGGAGCCACTTGGATTTTATTATTTTAGATAGCCTCTTTTTGTTTTTGTTTTTAGTTGAAGCCCCTTTTCGCAGCTGTCATATCAATCTTTGTCGACCGTCGGTTTCTTCCACCTTAATGACGCGGATATCACAGCTTATATATATATATATATATATATATATATATATATATATATATATATATATATATATATATATATATATATATATATTCACTTTTTACACAACATGTTTTTGTTTGTATTGAGTATAGGATACACACATTATACATATATATATATATATATATATATATATATATATATATATATATATATAATGTATGTATGTGTATGTGTGTGTGTGTGTGTACTGGTCCTACACCTACTGTAAACGAGAACAGGTTGGTTGTAAAAGAATAGGTGTTTTTTATTTTAATTTTTAATTTTTTTATCGCATGGTCAACGGCCTTCCTTCCTTCCTCCTTAAGCCTACCTGGTCTTCTTTAATCAAGTGGAATGCAAACGTTCCTGCCAGTGACGTCGTTGATAAGCGCTGGAATGTCTGGAAAGTTTAGTGGTGTTGCCTTTCTGGAACTTCTGGAACGCCTGACGAGACCCGACCAACTGTGAGAGATTCACTTTTCAAGTTTTTTTTTAATTTGAAGCGATAATTATCATTTCTGACTCCACTTTTCCCAGAGCTGTGATTCTTAATATGGCTCGTTTTTGTTCTTGGTCGATGTGTTTCTTTCTTGCTAACTCAGCGGCGTTAGCGCCCCAGTGGCGCGGCCGGTATGGTGTTGGCCTGCCACCTCGGTCGCCGCCGCGAGTTCGATTCTCGGCCATTCCACTGTGGGGCGAGGGATGCGTATTTCTGGTGATATAAAAGTTCACTCTGGACGTGGTTCGGAAGTCACGTATAAAGCCGTTGGTGGTCGCGTTGCTGAATAACACACACAAAAATAAAAAAATAAAACTTGCGTTGCGGCCTGAGGTTCGTTGTCTGATTTCATTAATGATCAAAGGAAAGTCTCTCTTTTGACTGTATGTGAAAAATCGAGGCAGTTGTAAGCACGTTCTCAGAACTTTCCCATTGTACGATTCTTGTGGTAAATGTCAAACCATCATTCCATATTTTTCGTGTTTTTTTTTTTTTTTTTTTTTTTTTTTTTCAAAACTTACGCTTAAAAATATTGTTGAGAAACTCATTAGCATAAAACAATTCAAGGCTGGTATATATACAGAAAGTTGTAATTTAAATTTCAGGATTGCTGACAGATATTCAATTTCGAACATTATGAAAAGTCTCCTGTGTGTGAAAAGTTTGGGCTTCCTAAGGAGTCCTAGGTTATTGTGGATAGTTTACTGACATGTAGGAACCTTATTTAGATTATGTATGAATACACGAACCACGGTGAAAAGTTAAGGGTTGGTGAGCTACTGTGAAAATACTGTATAGAATATTTATTTACATGGAATTGGTGTCTTGAGTTACGCTGCTCTGAGGATTTAAGATTTGCTGAAAGAAATGATGGGCAGTTCCTGTTGATGTTGAAAATTTTGAAAATAGTTCCAGAATACTGAGAAATTATTGACCAGTTCCAGAGATACTAGAATAGTGGAAACAGTCCTTAGATTACTGAGAAATATTGACAGTTCCTGACATACTGAGAAATATTGACAGTTCCAGAGATACTGAGAAATATTGACAGTTCCTGAGATACTGAGAAATATTGACAGTTCCTGAGATACTGAGAAATATTGACAGTTCCTGAGATACTGAGAAATATTGACAGTTCCAGAGATACTGAGAAATATTGACAGTTCCAGAGATTACCTGAGAAAAATTATTGAACAGTTCCAGAGGATATGAGAAATATTGACATTTACTGAATACTTGAGAAACTATGACAGTTCCTTGAGATACTGAGAAACTGATTGACAGTTCCTGAGATACTCGTAGGAATATTGGATGGTTTCCTTAGATATGAAAGAAATATTGACAGTTCCAGAGATACTGAGAAATAGTGACAGTTCCTGACCATACTGAAAAGAAATATTGGACAGTTCCTTTAAGATTTATAGAAATATTGACAGTTCCAGAGATACTGAGAAATATTGACAGTTCCTGAGATACTGAGAAATATTGACAGTTCCTGAGATACTGAGAAATATTGACAGTTCCAGAGATACTGAGAAATATTGACAGTTCCAGAGATACTGAGAAATATTGACAGTTCCAGAGATACTGAGAAATATTGACAGTTCCAGAGATACTGAGAAATATTGACAGTTCCTGACATACTGAGAAATATTGACAGTTCCAGAGATACTGAGAAATATTGACAGTTCCTGACATACTGAGAAATATTGACAGTTCCAGATACTGAGAAAATTATTCGACAGTTCCTGACCATACTGAGAAATAATTGACAGGTTCCTGACATACTGAGAAATAATTGACAGGTTCCAAGAGATACTGAGAAAATATTGGACAGTTCCAAGATTACCTGAGGAAATATTGACAGTTCCAGAGATACTGAGAAATATTGACAGTTCCTGAGATACTGAGAAATATTGACAGTTCCTGACATACTGAGAAATATTGACAGTTCCAGAGATACTGAGAAATATTGACAGTTCCAGAGATACTGAGAAATAGTGACAGTTCCTTGAAGATACTTGAGGCAAATATTGAACAGTTCCAGATGATTACTGAGAAATAGTGACAGTAAATTCCAGAGATTAACTGAGAAAAGTTGACAGTTCAGAGATACTGAGGAAATATTGACAGTTTCCAGAGATACTGAGAAAATATTGAAATCAAGTTCCTGAGATACTGAGAAATATTGACAGTTCCAGAGATACTGAGAAATATTGACAGTTCCTGAGATACTGAGAAATATTGACAGTTCCTGAGATACTGAGAAATATTGACAGTTCCTGAGATATTGAGAAATATTGACAGTTCCAGAGATACTGAGAAATATTGACAGTTCCAGAGATACTGAGAAATATTGACAGTTCCAGAGATACTGAGAAATATTGACAGTTCCTGAGATACTGAGAAATATTGACAGTTCCAGAGATACTGAGAAATATTGACAGTTCCTGACATACTGAGAAATATTGACAGTTCCTGACATACTGAGAAATAGTGACAGTTCCTGACATACTGAGAAATATTGACAGTTCCAGAGATACTGAGAAATATTGACAGTTCCAGAGATACTGAGAAAAAATGACAGTTCCAGAGAGACTGAGAAATATTGACAGTTCCTGAGATACTGAGAAATATTGACAGTTCCAGAGAGACTGAATTTTTTGACAGTTAAGGATATGCTTAAAAATATTGACAGTTCTAGAAATGTTCAAATTTAATGGGACTGTTTTGTGAAGCTGTCAAGGTTCAAAAGGTACCGTGAAATTGAGAGAATTTCAAGGTACTGTGAAAAGTTACGAATTTTCCAGTGAAATTGAAGTGTTGAGGATTGGCAGTGATTTCTAAAATGGAGAGGAATATTGACCTTCAGTGCTATAGTGACGATTTCAGAGCTGTAGTGAAATGGCGAGGATTCCTAAGTTATAGAACCTGCGTAGTATTTCTTCGGTATTGTTACATGACTTAGGCACGGTAGTCGGCAAGTGTTGTACCAAGAAGAGTGTGTCATTGTCATGCAATGTTGTCATTAGGCATTGAATAGTTTCGGCAAGTCATGGCCATGAGTGGGTCCCTTGAGGTAAACATTGAAACACAGCTGTGTGTTTACGTCTGTGGATGTTTTGAATGTCTCTGCTATACAGTAGTATGACAATGAAGGGTCCTCCTAGTCCAGTGGTAGCCCAGGTTCGATTTTCAAGATACCTAGAACGTCTCAGATCAGTCAGACTCTATTTTGCATCCCAAGCGAAGCCACGAAGTAGGTTCCTGGTAGTTATTTGACTTGTGGGACGGACTTGGGTGGGTGAGATTCACTTCCTGAAATAGAGAAAAGGATGCTTGAAGGTGAAGTTGTATATCTTTCACCAAGGACGTTGTGTTCATTCTTTTGTTTTCGTATCTGTGTTGTAAAAGGACTCTGCAGGAAATGTACGTGTGGATATTCGCAGGATAATTCACCAGAGTTGTCGTCCTCGTCACTGGCATCAGGTAATTAGATTTCAGAGAGAGAAGTATGTTAACTTTTGTTGGTTTCTTTGCTCAACCTGTTGGGGTTAACAAATTGAAACCCAAAGCACCATTCCCGTAGATTTTGGCGACCGGATATAATTATTACTTCCACTAAAGAGGTTATGGCTGTTCAAGTCTGAATGTTTGTCCGGTGATTCTAAACGAACTTTTTAGAATAGGTGAGCTCTGTAACTGACTTTGGAACAGGTAGGATGGTCATTATTGGAGAAGGGAGCCTAAGGATCTCGTAGGCCCATTTGGGAGCAGTTAATCCTCAGCACAGGTGGAGATTTGGGATTCCCGAGGCCTCCTCTTCCTCTTGTTTGTGTTGATCATCTTATCAAGGCTCATCAACTATCATCCTCTTTGGAAATGGTACAGACTCACCTTGCCTCCACCTCCCTCCCTACCAAGTTCCACCTCCACCCCTTGATTTAAGGGGTGATCACCTTTATTTAGGGGGCGGTCAGGGGATTGTACCCATGGCGTCATAGATGGGATTTTAAGCGCTGGGTGGGTATGGCAGAGGATGGAGGGTAAACACAACGATAGTATCTTGATTTATCCTAATGGGCAATTTTTTTTTCCTGTCTAATGAAGCGTCCGAATGTGATAATGTGATTATATTGTATTTTGTTTTATATTCTTTTTTTTTTATTTCGTCATCGTTATTACCGTGCATTTTTACCCCTGAGAGAGAGAGAGAGAGAGAGAGAGAGAGAGGAATCATTTTCTGAATACCCATTTGACTTGTAAGAAAAATTTTTTCTTCGGGTGGTTCTCTCTCTTGAGAGAGATAGATAGAGAGAGAGAGAGAGAGAGAGAGAGAGAGAGAGAGAGAGAGAGAGAGAGAGAGAGAGAGAGGGGGGGGGACATGGCTTTCCAAAATCAAGCTTGGTCACTGTTCAGAATGAAGGAGAGATTTTTGAAAGTGTGTATATTTTCATTCATTTTTTTTTTCTCTCTTGACTGATGCGATGGTCAAGGGAATGATGGGGAAACTTTTTATTTTTTAGGAGAAAATGCAGATCTAAAGAATATGTAAAAAAAAACAAAAAAACAAAAACGAAACTACAGCTCTAGAAAACAATAAGGTCCATTCAGTGTTAAGAATACCTTAGTTTAACCAGACCACTGAGCTGATGAACAGCTCTCTTCCTCCCAGGGGCTGGCCCGAAGGATTAGAAGATATTTTGACGTGGATAGGAACCAAACAGCAACGGGACCTGCAGCTTATTGTGGGATCCGAACCACATTAGATCGAGAAAATAAATTTCTACTCACCAGAAATAGATTCCTCTGATTCCCCGTTGACAGAGGGGCCGGTCGAACTTTGGACTACCGAATCGGTAGGCGAGCACGTAATCCACTCGTCCAATCTCCCATTCCTTTTACTGTAGCTCCGTTCATATTCTCTTCCTTCCATCCGACTTTCCACCCTCTCCTAACAATTGTTTCCTAGTGCAACTGCTTTGAGGTTTTCCTCCTGTTATATACACCTTTCAACCCTTGTTACTGAATGACCTCATGATATAGTGGGTCCCAGCGCGTGGCCTTTGACCTAGATTCTATATATTCTATTAGCTCCTCGTTGGGCGAGTGGTTTACGTGCCCGCCTACCGATTCGGTAGTCCCGAGTTCGATTCCCCGCTCTGCCAACGTGAAGTCAAGAGGAACTCGTTTCTGGCGATTAGGAATCCATTTCTTAATATAATGTGGTCCGGATCCCACAATAAGCTGTAGGTCCCGTTGCTAGGTAGCCAATTGGTTCTCTTAGCCACGTGCAAATATCTTCTAATCCTTCGGGCCAGCCCTAGTCGGTGGTCTGGTTAAGCTGAGATGTACTTGATATATATTATATTGAGATCAGTTCGAAAATTCGGATTGGGGATGTTCAGTGGAAAGACGAAGTAAGCAAGCAACGCGAAGGAGCACCGGAACAGAGAGAGAGAGAGAGAAAGGAGGAAGAGCGAGAGAGAGAGAGAGAGAGAGAGAGAGAGAGAGAGATGGGGGGGGAGGGGGGGGGGGGAGGTTTAAGTCACAGTATAGGTCTGTCTGTCTTATAGTATTTACAAGGATGTGGTGAAAGCGGCCGGCAGTGCCTCAGATATACGTGACGAATGGAAAGTCTTCTTCCTCAGGACAAGGGCTTGGGGGTGGGGGGGGGGGGGGGGGGGGTGGGGGGGGGGGGGGGGCCGATGTCGGTGGTTGGTTATGGGGGAAGTGAGAGGGGGGGGCCACACTTTCCAGATGGTGGTTTGAATGGCAGATCGCCGTTTGTGATAAGGGGGTCCTTTTTCGGTGATTTTTTTTTTTTTTTTTTTTTTTTTCAGGGTACGTATAGCTAATGGCTGAATGTCCTCGTCCAGAATTGTCCCCTTGCCTTTGTCAGAGCTTCCCCGTGAAAGTACCGTGAAGTGGATGCGTTACATTAAATATGTGAAATGACCAATTCGTTTATAGGAACGTTTGATTGCTTATAGGGCTAAACACGTCAAAACCGTGATTCATCCTCAGGAGAGGTGGTACATAGGTACATCCTGACTATGTGAACTCTCGAGAGAGACTGAGGAGAGTTTCCAGCTTATCAACAGCCAGCCAATCAGGAGCGTCGTAAGGGACTGGCCTAGACATCAGATGCACGCTTGACGTGAATCTACTATAATACTGAACACTGCGAAATACATTTGATCCCCCAGGGGGCGAGTATACTAAACACGGCGAAACTGTGTAGAAATTGTAGACGAATCACTGGCTTGGGTATCAAATCTAGGGCTGAGAACTAAAAGGGCCAATGTCAAAAAATGGCCGATCTTTCTCTCCGCACGATTGTCTCGTATGACAATGGCCGTTCTACGTACACTTATAATTGTCACTCTTGCCATTTTTTGTTATGGGATTTCCATTCTGTAAATCCGAAGGCATTTCTGCCGTACAGCGTCTCAGTGGCGTGGCAGGTTTGGTGTCTTGGCTTGCCACCTCTATGGCCGCGTGTTCGATTCCCGGGCATTCCATTGAGGGGTGAGAGATTATGTATTTCTGGTGATTAGACGTTCACTCTCGACGTGGTTCGGAAGTCACGTCAAGCACTAGGTCCCGTTGCTGAATAACCACTGTTTCCATGCAACGTAAAAACACCATACAAACAAACAGACAAACAATTTTGCCGAACATTCTTCTTAGCTCTTTAGTTGTCTATAAAAGTAAATTTATCAAGATGGCTATTTGTCTGTCCGTTCGAACATTTTATCTCCGCCCTCAGATCTTAAAAAACTACTGAGGCTAGAGGGTTAGAAATTGGTATGTTGATCATCCACCCTCCAACAATCAAACATACTAAATTGCAGCCCTCTAACCTCAGCAGTTTTTATTTATTTAAAGTTTTATTTTTAAAGTTAGCCATGATCGCGCGATTGTCACCGCTATAGATACCAACATCACAGGCCAGCCTGTGGCTGAAGGTTTCTCGGAGACCTTGGCTCATACACCATTTTACGCTGTACAGAAAAGTAGATTTTTTTTTCAATTGTTTTAGACGTCACGATAAATCATATTCATTTACCGCTTCTCTCTCCAAGATTTTTAAGCCTCAGTTTCGACCCTACATTTATTTTTGAATGTCAGTGTCATGCAAGTTCCAATTTTTTCAGACGGAAAAATGTTCCCCTTCCAAGTTGCCTTGACACGTATTCTATCTGTCTCGTTTTTTTTTTTTTTTTTTTTCCTCAGAGTTGCCCCCGAAGCACTTGGACTTAATACCAGTACTTTGCAAGCAAACGACCGCTTGATAGATCCAAAAAGACACTTGATAGATCCATGCTTTCTGAACGGCTCCACCGTCATTCAGTCGTTTTATTTTCCTATTTCCTTTCTGATTGGTGTGTCGGAACCTCCTCGCAGCTGAATACGAGTGATTTCAACTGGTTTTTTTTTGCGGCCAATTGCAGACTTCGGGTTCCTGAATACGCGCAAATGTCGTTATTGGCGTTCCGTTGGAATTCTTGAGATGTAATTGGCAAATCTTTGCTTATTTTTTTTTTTTACCTAGCATGAAATTGCCATGCTGTCATTCCTGGAAATTATTATTATTATTATTATTATTATTATTATTATTATTATTATTATTATTATTATTATTATTATTATTATTATCTAACCTTCAGCATTAGAAGAAGATGATAAAAAAAAACTGCAGAAGTAAAGAATGACATTTATAAGAGACCTGAAAAGTAGAACATAAGACAAAGCAAGACTAGAAAATAGGAAACAAGTTAGGCAGATCAGTACTTTGAAAGCCTTTGGGGCACCTGGTTTGAGCTTCTGGTGTTCCAGTGATTTCAACGGCGTGCCTAGAGAAAGGTCAGCCGCCAGAAGTTTCGTCACAGCTGCTAGTTGAAAAGGCCTTACAGCACACAAGAGAGTATTGTCAGAATGAACTTGACTTTGGATGTAGCATTATTATAATTCAGCGAAGGGTCTGAATGAAAGTATTTTAAGGTAATGTTGAGTTTTGTCAAATTTCGTCACAGCTGGAAATCGCGATGTGTTAAATCTTACAAAAGACGTGAGAGTATTGTAAGAATGAACTTGACTTTGGATCTAGCTTTATAATTCAGTGAATGGTCTGAATGAAAGTATTTTAAGGTAATGTTGAGTTTTGTCAAATTTCGCTACAGCTGGATATCGCGATGTGTTAAATCTTACAAAAGACGTGAGAGTATTGTCAGAATGAACTTGACCTTCCATCTAGCTTTATAATTCAGTGAAGCGACTGAATGACGTGCCTTGAATTCATATTTTCATTTGGTATGAGAAATCCGATATGACTATAACTGTCAATGTAGTATTTTTTTTTTTCTAACCAATATTATTACTGTTATTACCAGTATTATGATTACTATCTTTTATGCTACCTCAGCTATTTGGGGATAAGTGCCGAGTATTCATTTCTTTATCATGTTGTCTCATGTATCTAGATTGTGTATGTTACTGTCTGCATTTTGTATATTCCATGTATATGGCCCAGAGCTGAAATAAAGGATATTATTATTATTATTTATTATTATTATTATTATTATTATTATTATTATTATTATTATTATTATTTATTTATTTATTCCTGAACTGGATTTCTTTTATATAAAACAATGCAAACTTGCTATATTTATATCTAACAAGAAAAAAATGTCAAAAATATCCATAAACTCTTAGGGGATATGTTAAGGTTTCTAAAACTCCAGATTATACTCTGTTTTTTTCCATCTGTGCATCTATCTGCCTGTGGTGTTTGCGCATGGTAACACTGCGTCCCGGGCTTTAAATAATATCCTATTTCGAATATTAAAGGTGTAATTCGTATACAGTAAATTATTAAAACACTTTTCAGTTGCAAATGTACACCCAGATATCATTTTATTTACCTAAAACTTACACATAGCGTAACTATTTAAAGCCCGGGAAGCAGTGTTACCATGCGAAAACACCACAGGCAGATAGATGGACAGATGGAGTATTAGAAACCTTAGCATATCCCCTAAGAGTCTATGGATATTTTCAACATTTTTTCCTTGTTAGATATAGATATAGCAAGTCTGCATTGTTTTATATAAAAAAAATCCAGTTCAGGAATAAATAATGAACAATAATAATAATAATAATATAATAATAATAATAATAATAATAATAATAATAATAATAATAATAATAATAATAATAATAATATCCTTTATTTCAGCTCTTGGCCATATACATGGAATATACAAAATGCAGACAGTAGCATACACAATCTAGATACATGAGACAACATGATAAAGAAATGAATAATCGGCACTTATCCACAAATAGCTGAGGTAGCATAAAAAGATAGTAATCATAATACTGGTAATAACAATAATAATATTGGTGAGAAAAAAATGCATTGAGAGTTATAGCAGTGCATAGATTATATAACTTAAATTTCAACTAGAGACCTTAGGTGGTAAGTAGTCAGGTCCAGAGGGCTAAATAAGAAAATTGAATGTAAAAAAAACTTTGACTTGATAGTAATCACAGAATAATGAAAAAATAAAATATCAGCAATAAATATAATAATGACAGAATCTGCAGTTAACATCTTGCCAATACAGAGATTAAGTCCTTTAGGGGACAAAGGCCTCATTTTCCCATCTTTCCCTTAATTCTGCCATTCTTTCTATTATTATTATTATTATTATTATTATTATAAATTGATTATTATTGATTATTATTATTATTATTATTATTATTATTATTATATTATTATGTTGAGTAAAATGGTAGAATTCGCTTTTCTGGCCAATATTTTTATGTATAACTATTATTATTATTATTATTATTATTATTATTATTATTATTATTATTATTATTATTTATTATGTTGAGTAAAATGGTAGAATTAGCTTTTCTGGCCAATATTTTTATGTATAACAAATTATTATTATTATTATTATTATTATTATTATTATTATTATTATTATTATTATTATTATAATTAAATGATGTAGAGCAAAAACAGCTCCAAAGCCCATTTCCTAAAGATTCGTGCCAGAGAGAGAGAGAGAGAGAGAGAGAGAGAGAGAGAGAGGAGAGAGAAAAGAGAGAGAGAAAATGGGGCGTGGCCTCGGACTTCAGTGTCGCCCGCAGGTGTGTAGTATCATCCAAAGAACTTGCCGGACTTTTAAAAGGCCACTTGGGATCTCTTGTGTACTTTTGGGTAAAACGTAAATGATTCTGGATCGAGGTCTTGCAAAACCTGTCTGGTTTGGCTGTGAATTGGTTGCGTCCCTCCTGCAGAAGGTGGGTCGTAAATGGAGAGGAAAAAAAAACACACTCTCTCTCTCTCTCTTCTCCGTAAAAAAAAAGATAAATAAATAAATGAATAAATAAACAGGAAATGTACCCAAGTAAGATATAAAATTTAAAATCTTCAATTCTCTCTTTCTAAAAGAGAGAAAAAAATGTTGGGGATGTGCCTAAATCAATTATAAAATTCTCTCTCTCTCTCTCTTAAAAAAAATTGGAACTGTACCGAAATAAGTAATTAAAATCTTGAATTCTCTCTCTCTCTCTCTCTCTCTCTCTCTCTCTCTCTCTCTCTCTCTCTCTCTCTCTCTCTCTCTCTCCAAAAAACAATAAAAATGTACCGAAATATATCATTAAAATCTTGAACTCTCACTCTCAAAATAAAAGGAATAAACAAAGCTGGTAATGTACTAAAATATGTATATATAATTCAGATCTTGAAATTCTCTCTCTCTCTCTCGTGTCCAGAGTCAGATTCTATCACCTTCGCTTTCAATTCTCACTGCAGGTAACGGCTTTAAAGCCAAACTTGATAATATTATTTTGTGTTTTCTCAAATTCTTCTCATCATCGGCTTATCGATCGATAAGATTGCAAGACTTGATGAAAGTTTACTGGGATGTCCCCCTCCCCATCCACGCTCATTTCTTATGTGTTCCCAGTAAAGTATATTTAAAGGAAAAACCATTTATTTGATGATACAAACTTGATGGCGCATGCTGTGCTGGAACCCGGCGCTGTCAGTCATGTCTCCTCTACCCTCTGGATCCCCTACCTTCCCCGCCCCTCACCCAGGACGGACAAACAAGTTTGCATGGGGTGGGTGGATGTGTCATGTCTTCTCTACCCTCCTCCCGATCCCCTATCTACCTACCTACCCTGCCCCTCACCCAGGACGGACAAAGAAGTTTGCGTGGCGTGGGTGGATGTGTCATGTCTCTCCTACCCTGTCCCTCACCCAGGACGGACAAACAAGTTTGTGTGGTGTGGGTGGACCCCTGCCTACCCCGCCTCTCACCCAGGAAGGACAAACTGGTTGGATGAGCCAAAACAAACGCACAAACTGGTGATGGATCATTGGCGCACTGTGGGCATGTGGCCTCATTTGATAATTAAGATTATGCAGAACTAGACTTTGTCTAAGTATAAAGGGTAAGGGGTATACATAAGGGTCTGGGCATGCCTCCTACCCTCTGTTATCTCTCAGGCTTATCTCGTCATTGTCAGTCTGAGTCATCGACCTCGGTCGAGATAAACTCTCTCTCTCTGTAGGTTAAAAAAAAAAACAGCTAACGGTCGCCTTGTCATCTTCACTGAAATATCACCCTAGCACGTTGACCCCGTGACATTTTTTGCGTCACTCCCCCCCTCTGTCTTTTGTGTGAGTGGACGGAAAGGTCTTTCTTTTTGGTTTGAAAATGCCTTTCTAACTGGATCAAAGCTTTTACAGGCTCCCATCTCCTGACAAGACTTTGGAATGAGACTAGTTTGTAAACCTACAGTCTCCCGTTCTTATCACGCGACCATACCATCTGACAGGAGCGCCTCAGTGTCGTGATCGGTATGGTCTTTGCCTGCCACCTAGGTGGCCGCGAGTTCGATTCTCAGCTATTTCACTGGTGGTTCCATGCAACTTAAACACACATAAACAAACAAACAAAATCTAGTTTGCCCTGTCACATTTTCATTTTCGATCGGTATATGATAACTTTTTGATGTCGATCTCTCTTATTCGTCGAAATAGTTGATATTTTGGAAGTATTCGGTCGTTTAACACGTATACAGAAGTGTTAATGACAAGCTAATATCTCGAAGAGATTCGGCGAAATGTTGTCTTTAACATCCAGGTTAATGTTTCTCTGATGACCTCTTATACCCTAAGGATCCAGCCAGCATTCTTTTTTTTTTTTTTTTTTTTTTTTTTTTTTTTTTTTTTTGTAGGTTCCTCGTTCTAAGGAAGACAGGAGAAACAAAAAACTTGCGTGACGACTGAAGGTAATCCGTCAGATTGCAAAATCTGTAAGCCGTCAAAATGTACGCTCGGTAATCCGTCAAAAGTTACGCTTTATTCTGTCAAAATGTACACTTGGTATTCCTTCAAAATGTACAATCGGCAATCCGTCAAAATGTATAGTTGGTAATCCGTCAGCTTGTACAATCGGTAATCATTCCTCTCTGATCTGACCTTTCACCAGAAAGAAACAGTTTGGTAGTTAGTCGATCTCTCTCTCTCTCTCTCTCTCTCTCTCTCTCTCTCTCTCGCTTATGAGGTATTGGGGCGTGAGACTACGCTGGTCAAGGTTGTTAACCGCTGGTAAAATGGACCATATGTATATAATGCTTTCACCTTGAATGTCTTGTGGGACATAACGCTCATTGGTTGCACCCATAACTACGTGTGAAGATTGGCTGCACCCAATATGTGTCTATATGGGCTTTCCCTGCGCCCAAGGTCTATCGAAACATACCCATGGGCGTAATGACTGTCCGTCCATCTGTCATGCAATCACGGCCAAACGGCTGGTCCGATGGGCATGAAACTTGGCAGGGTCATAGTGGGGACTCTTAAGATGGTTTATCATGGTGTTTCATCCTACCTCCCCCACCCCTTCTCAGAAGGGGGTGGGGTGAGAAGGGACTCCCTGAAACGGAGCTGGTTCTGCCCGTGAAACGGGACTGGTTACGCCCGTAGACTTAGTTACGTTGGGAATTTTCATACATAATTTCTAAATATATATGTTTGCTAGTATATTATAATATGTATCCTTACTTTTCTATACCGTGGATTTGAGGATATTCTCAAGCACGTGTTCCTCCGTGCTACATTGGGGATATATATATATATATATATATATATATATATATATATATATATATGTAAATATATAATTCTCAACTGTTAAATCCCTGTAATTTAAACTAATGTTTAAGGTATATAATTTTTCTTAAGATATTCGTGAATTTTCTGCGTTTGACGTTCGTAAGTATCCAATATTAAATGGAGGTCTTCCCGCGTAGAAAATAATTTTGCATTGCCCTTAAATTTCCACCGTTGAAGGTCCCTTTGTTTTTGTCATGCTATGTACGTTACTTTCTCCTCTTAAACGGTCGGTTATTTATTTCTTTTTACCGTTATCCGTCCGTAATTATCTCCTGTTTAGCGTCTGTTGCCTTTCATCTGTACGTGACGTTCGCTCGTTACACCAACGGAATTATTTTCTGTTCGTGATGTTTTCCGTCCGTTATTAAACAGACGATAACGATCGACCGATCAATAGATTAAGGTTGGGCGTCGCAGGACCAATGGTCACGGAGAGAAGGTGGCAGGATTTCCTTCACAAAGAGAATTTTTTTTATTTATTTATTTTTTTTTTTTTTTTACTGAAAGGCTCAATCGTGTACCATTCTCGTTGTTAACCTTCATTGCATCGCTGTTGGTTACTGGTTCCCTCTAAGTGTGTTATGTGATTCTGCTGTGTGTGTGGAGAGAGAGAGGAGAGAGAGCGAGATGAGAGATGAGAGAGTAGAGAGAGTAGTAGAGAGATATGACGAGAGTAAGTTTGGAAGAGAAAGACAGGGCAGGGGAGAATGCACTTGTATGGGAGAGAGAGAGGAGAGAGAGGGGGGGGGGAAAGGTTAGACGAGAGAGAGGGAGAGAACGGAAGGAACAAAGAGAGTAGATAATAAAGGAAAAAGAGAGGAGAGGAGAGAGAAAGATAGCAAGAAAGAACGGAAGAGAGAGAGAGAGAGAGAGAGACGGAAGGAACAAAGAGAGTGGACAAAAGATGAAAGAGAGAGAGAGAGAATAGGTCTGGAAAAACGAGAGAGAGAGAGAGAAGCACGAAAGAAAGTTGCACGGAAAAGAAAGGGGTTTTGTGGGGGGGGGATGCCGCTGGGGAGGGGGGTGGGGTTGTGAATCGTGGCAAGAAAGAGAAAGGAGGGAAAGGTCACGACTCCTTCCCCATAGATACCAAAACCGAAAAGGGATGGCATGTGCGTACGTACGTACGTACGTGGGGGTGTCAGGTGTATGTGTCTGTGTCTGTCAGTTTGGGAGTGTGTGTGCGCGCGCGCGCAAGGATAGGACACGACGGTGCGTGCACTCGCCATCTCACTCAGTATGGTATCAGCTGTGCTGGTCGAAGTACGTTACTACCTTAGCGTCCGTCAGTAGCGTGTGCTCGTAAACACCTGTCTCGTGGACGTCACATGTAGTATGTGTTCAGACCTGTATCTCTGTGTAGACGTCTTTGATTTTGTGCCTTTTATTCATATATTGTCCATTTCCTTTCTTCTTTCTTAATTGTGACTTTAGAACCGTCGGTTTTGTTGTCGCATTTGTGGACGTCTGAATCATGTGGACATTGAAGGTAATTCGCGCACTTACCTTTTTTATTGCAATTGTCTGATTCGCAGTGTTCGGCTTTTTACGTATTTTAACCCTGACGTCACTGGTGAGTATTGTTATTCATTATTATGATTATTATAATCACAGTTATTCATGTTCTATAGTAAAGAGGAGGAGCAGTCTCGTCCCGAAATTCTGCAACCTCTTTTCGTTCCTGTTACTGTACCTCCGTTCATATTCTCTTTCTTCCATCTTACTTTCCTCCAGCCTGTAATAACAATTGATTCGCAGTTTAAATGCTTTTGAGGTTGTCCTCCTGTTACACCTTTCAAACCTTTTACTGTCATTTTCCGTTCCAGCGCAGAATGACCTCATAGTAGTAGGTCCCAGTGCTAAGCCCTGTTGCCTAAATTCGATATATTCAGTTTAATGCTTACTTATTGACTTGCTTATCTTTGCATATAAGTTGCTATGCTTTTGTTCCTACAAGATATACAAACCCTCGGTCCTTTACGTAAGTAATTCCTCATGTATAGGACCTCAGGCTTGCATAGTTAGGAAAAATACAATTTACTTTCAAAAACTGTGATATTTGCATGTAAAATGTATGATTGCTTTTCCGTGAATCGTGAGTCGTCCCTCTCAGATAGTTTGATCGAATGATGGGATAATGGTTCAGAAAAAAAAGTAAATAACGTTAATAACAGAGTTACGGAAGAATAAAGAATTGGTTTGGGATGGTCTTTCGTATTTTCAATAACTCTTCCCCATCCCTTTCCCTTATGCCATAATTTTGGAACATGGGGCAAAGAGAAAGACAGCTTTAAAAAAATCTTACCTTCGGTCTACAGATGTAATTCTCTCTCTCTCTCTCTCTCTCTTTTATTCTGTCACCAAAAGGCATGACGAAAGGGCGTTTAAGGCATCCCCTCGGGCCCTAACTACACCCACTTTTTGAGCCTTTTACTTTACCTCCTTTCCTGCTCCCTTTCTTCACTCCCGCTGCCCATCCTCTCGGCTGATTGTCAGATCTTAAAAACTACTGGTACTCGACGGCTGCAAATTTGTATGCTGATCACCCACGCTCCAATCATCCAACATACCAATTTGCAGCCCTCTAGCCTCAGTAGTTTATTTTTCTATTTGAGTTTAAAGTTAGCCATGATCATGCGTCTGGCATCGATATTGGCGCTAACGACACAAAGGCCACCACCGACCTGCTCGCTGTCATAGACACTGTTTGACTCTCAAGTGTCCCAGTGCTACAATTCGTAAAAATCATATCCACGTTAATTATCAAAATTAAAAAAAATGCGAGAAAGAGCAAGTGATGTAAATTAACATAGAGAATTTGATGTACTATGTTCATCTACTGGATAGATTATCACAAGGACGTGGAAGGCATTGCATTTCTATGATTACAACTCCAAATGAGGAAGATCCAAATGCATTACTACCTAATGCCTTTTCTTCTTGTGTTTAACAAGTTTCCGTTATCTATTTATTAATTACTTTATTTTTTTTCTTTTTTGAGAAGTCTGATCTCTTCTTTCTGTGTTGTATTTCGCATTAGTTCCAAATAATTCTACCGAATGACCGCATCGGTGGCGTGGTTGGTATCGTGTTTGCGTCCCACCTCGGTGGTCGCGGATTCGATTCTCGGCCATTCCATTGAGGAGTGAGAGATGTGTATTTCTGGTGATAGAAGTTCACTCTCGACGTGGTTCGGAAGTCACGTAAAGCCGTTGGTCCCGTTGCTGAATAACCACTGGTTCCACGCAACGTAAAAACACCAAACAAACAAACTAATTCTTCCTAATGAACACCTTAATATTCTTTGGGAGCTTGAATTTCGTCAGTGGCTCCTGCAGTGGGCTTCTTCCATATGAATAGGTTTCATCTACTTAATAATAATAATAATAATAATAATAAATAATAATAAGTAGAAAGTCAAATCTACAGTTGTGTATATGTACATGCTAAAAAAAATCACAGTAGTAGATGAACACGTGACTTCATTTGATAAACGAATACCACAGGAGAATAATAAAGGAGAAATAGAAGCGCTTTCGTCTATAGTAAGACACCGGTCCTTGACGATGTCACTTTTCCATGTGGTATTCGCTTATGTATATGTATACATATATATTTAAAGATTAATCTGTACTGAAATCTTTCGAGAAACTGATTTATTCCAGTTTTTAAATATATAGAATATGGATTTTTGTTTCGCCATTTCAAGACATGTTAGTGTGAGTATTGTTTATATAACAATAGTAGTGGTAGTAGTAGTAGGAGAAATATAATAATGATGATAAATCTACGGAATCGACACGACCCTCTTCAACGTGACCATAATTTGCTGTAAGAATCTTTTGAATTTTCTGTTGAAGAGCAACGCAGGGGACCCAAAATTGGCTTTATATATATATATATATATATATAGATATATATATATATATGTATGTATTCCAACTATTATATCGTATTTTTGGATAGACGAGTTGTACCCACCTACCTTGGGAGGTGTTGAGCAAAACGGTCTGACGTATACAGACTAAGTCCACAGTAGTGCCGTTTAAAAACTTTCATTGAACTGCTAAGTCGGTTAATGTTTATCATTGCTTTAACCAAGCAATTATATATATAGTTATATAATATATATATCTATATATATATATATATTACTATATATATATATATAATATATAAAACGCCATTTTTATTTCACAAGACCTCATTTACAGTAGTGACAGCAGCAACTTCTCTATCTTTTTTTCCTTTCAAAATCTGTTTACTGAGATGTTATAATACCTCCTGTTTGCTTTCTCATGGCCCGAGCGTGGCCTTGATACGCTCTGATACCCTTTTAAGGTGGCAGGAAAACGTTCGTCCACGGTGTTTGTGAACGAGCCTTTTGTTTTTGGGAGTTCTTCATCATCTTCTTTGGAAGATCAAGGTGACGAATCTACGTAGTTCCTCCCCCCTCCCCCCCTTTTAGCCTCTGTTTTACAGTAAGATGATGTTTTGTGAGATAAGATCTCTCTCTCTCTCTCTCTCTCTCTCTCTCGTCTCTCTCCTCTTCTCATCTCTTCTCTCTCTCTCTCTAAGCGCCTGGAAGTGCCCTCAGCTATTTAGGTTGTCGGGGTGGGGGGAGGCGAGTTCCGTCTTCACCTTGGGTTCCTTTTTCTTTTCGTTCGTTCCGAGAGTCTTTTCTCTTCCCTCGGTCGAATAGGATTGGAAGGGAAAGGTAGAAGACGTTCCCCCACATAGGAGGCTGTGGTGGCCTTGCATAGCAGTCATTAAATCACCTTCGAAGTTCTCTCGGAATGTTTCGCTTCAAGTCCGTCCTGTTTCGGTTCGCTATCAGCAATGCGGGAGATGATTCTGTTCTGTCTGATCTGTGGGAGGGAGTTGAGTCACTCATGTTTGATAAAAGTTGACAGTTGGCTGATCGGTTAGTGGACTGATTGATGATGATCACTTATAATTTCGTAGGAGGTCGTCTTCGGATGCTGTTCAGTTGAATGTAGTAGTTGTAACTCAGTGGCGGCAAAAATAACTCTCCTTCTAAAGTTCAAGATTACCTCCCACCGCGGACACGATTACATTCAATAATAAAAGGGCTTAGTTCATAAAGGCAGTCTGTTCTGCCAGCGTCACGTTTCCGTAGTTTCTCTTTTTTTGTAAATGTGTACGAAAGCCTCATTGATACCAAGATCGCCTTTGTATACCGATGCTACCAAGACTCCCGAGGTCGACAGAGCAGGTCCCTTTAGCAGGAGCAGCTTTCCTATGACCCCTTGAAGAGTCTACTATATAGGTCGAGAGCAGGGACTCACTCAGGTCCCTGATGATGCTATCGTTTCTAAAGGCAGCAGCAGACTGTCCCCCCCTTTTCAATTGTCCACTCCGGTCGCTGGTATTATAGCGGTTGGTGTCTTGCAGTAACACTGATGAGACGTCGTGAGTTCGCGCCTCCGCCCAGGGCGATGCAAAAAATCACTGCTTCTGTGTCCGGATCAGTTACTGCGGCGTTGTGGGGTCTGTGGTGGGAGGTTGGAACCAGCATACTGTTCTTTGGAAACTTGAATTTCAAGCCGATGGCCCCGTGGCCTTCGTGGCCTTGTTCCATATGAATAGATTTCATCTACTGGAATAAAACAGCGGTATTATCGTTCCCTTCTCTGGAGCAGGCGGTTTCATCACGTGCTCTGTGGAAATGTTCGAATGTCTGTCCGTCTGTCTGTCTGTCTGTCTGTGTGTGTCTGCCGTAGGTATACTTTGCCATGTTCTGTTCGACCCCGGGGTTGACCTGACCTGTGTGGTAGAAATCGATCCGGTCTCTAGACGGCTGGACTTGACCGTGTAGCCGCTGTAGTATTATCGAAACAGTGTTAGAAAAAATGAAACGGGAAAAATAATTATAATCTGCCTTTTATGGCCAGAATCATGAATAAGTAATGACGTTGGAAGAGTTTCCGAACCTGCCAGAACTTGTCCATGATCCAACTCTCACAGCAGTCTCCCCAAATCTAATCAGCGTTTATCATCGACGGAATAAATCATCCAGCAGGTGAAGATTCTTATTTTTATGGCTCCTCAGTATTTGGTTGAACAGAAACGCACTGTATCTTAATCCAACTCTCTTGATCTCACTCAATCTTTCGGTTAGTAAATCAAATCCACACTCTTTAGTATTCTTCAAGAGAATCGTATAATTTGACCATTTTATTTTTATAGTATTTCCCAGGAAGCTCATTTATATACTTAGACAAGCGGAAGATTATCTGGCCTTAACCAGATCGAATTCCAGACCACTTCAACCTGTCAAGGTAACAACTTTTACCTCACGTCCCGGTGCACTGTAGGCATTACTAAGGGTTCTTTGCAGCTTCCCTTCGACCCCTAGCTGCAACTCCTTCCATTCCTTTTACTGTACCTCCATTCATATTCTCTTCCATCGTAACATTTGCCTCATAGTGCAACTACGAGTTTTAACATCCGTTGCACCATTCAACACACCATGCAAACCTCCCCACTATCAGCTTACCATTCAGCGCTGAATGACCTCATAGGCCCCCAGCGCTTGGCCTTTGGCCCTAAATTCTCTATTCCATTCCACAGTGTATTGACCCATACGGAAGTGCCATTTATGGGAACACCCCCCCCCCCCCTTACCCCTCAAGTCAAAAAACTATCGAGTCATCCTATCTGACGACCCGACATTGTCATGTCATCTTGACTGATTTATGGCGACCTGTGGCCGCCACAGTTGCTATGGAATCCGTGACGTTTATGAGCGTCAGGCATTAATTAGTTCATCAGTCCTGCCTCCTCATATAATAACTAAGCACCACAGTCGCAGGGAAGGAATTGAATAAGGTCTACATGACTTCGCACACATCATTTTAACACTTGCATGACCCACCGCCATTTCGTTGGGCTGAAATCGATCAAACCATGTTATAGTATATAGCAGCCGGTGTTAACACGTCCCATAAGGGGTTTAGTGCCGTCAGCGCACCTCACGCGGTGCACTGTGGGCATTAACTCGAGCTTCTTATGCTGCGTCCCTTCCTATAGGCCCCTAGCTGCAACAACTGTCATTCCTTTTACTGTACTTCCGTTTATATTCTATTCCATCTTGCTATCCTCACCTACCAGTTGCTGCGGCCCTTCCTATAGCTACAACAACTGTCATTCCTTTTACTGTACCTCCGTCTATATTCTATTCCATCTTGCTGTCTTGAGTCCCCTCCTGAAAGCTATATCCCGTCCAGATTAACGATCGTCATCGATGGAAGAGATAACTTGACAGAAACACCAAAGGAAAACAAGTGGATGAGTATACGAATGAAAGGCGAGTTGGAAAGGTGGGGCAGACCCACCTTCGTTTCTGCTTGGCTAGTCGAGGGATGTTGGGTAGAGGAGGCCTCGATTTCAGACAGGAAATCCTGTCCATAATGTTCAAAGTAATCGCTGTGTGACACTTTTTTTATTTTTTTTTTTTTTGGGGGGGGGGGGGGGGGAAAGGGGGGTTGGGATTAGCTCTCCGTCAACGGCCCCAGACTTGGAATTTACTTTTCTTTCCAGACTCTCTCTCTCTCTCTCTCTCTCTCATTCCACATTTTAAGGCTCTTATAGACTTAGCAGACCTTTATATGAGACTGGATTTTCTTCTCTCTCTCTCTCTCTCTCTCTCTGGATTTACCACACCTCTATTGTTAGAAAGAAAAATGTGGAACCAGTCTACTTAATTGAATTAGGGCCGGATTTGACCGGATTATTTGGTCCGTTATGGACTGAAGCCGACAGGGTCCTTTAAATATACTCTGAGTATATTTAAATATACTAAGTATATTTAAATAGATAGTCTGAGTATATTTGAATATACTCAGGCTATTTATCTAAATATACTCGGAGTATATGTAAAAGTACTCAGTATATTTAAATATACTCAAATATACCTAATTATATTTGAATATATTTAAATATACTCAAATATACCTAATTATATTTGAATATATTTAAATATACTCAAATATACCTAAGTATATTTGAATAAATAGTCTGAGTACATTTAAATATACTCTTGAGTAAATTTAAATATACTCCATAGAGCGCGACTGCTCGTGGTATGCATTCGATCGATGCGTACGAACGCTCCTTTCTGCCTGGGACCTCCTCCTCCTCCTCCTCCTCCTCCTCCTCCTCCTCCTCCTCCTCCTCCTCCTCCTCCTCCTCCATAGGAGCTGGCACAAGTTGGACGAGCCCCATGAGCAGACGTGCTCGATGGAGGGAGCCGCGGTAATCCTGGGTAGCTGTCCCGTCGCCAGACTGCACTTTGTAATTAGTTGTTTTGATTTGATTTGGTGCCAAGATTACATGTGGCACTCAAGTTTTGCCTGTTTCTCGTCAAGGTGATAAGGATATGTCGATATGTTTGTGTTAATTTGGATTCCCAAATTCAATCTGGCACTCCAGTTTTGCAACGAATTCATCATCAAGATAACAAGGAAAAATCAATATATCTCCTTCGGTGCCAAAATTAAATCTGGCACCCCAGTTTTGCCTGTTTATCGTCAAGATGAAAAGGAAAAATCAATATAATTCCTTTGGTGCCAAAATTATATCTGGCACTCCAAATTTATCGTCGAGATCATAAGGAAAAATCAATACATTTGTCTCAGGTTAAAAGAAAATAAAAAAAAATGAAGGTAGGCACCTTAGCGTTGCAACGAGTGTGTCGTCAAGGAAATGCCAATCAACGTGTATCCACCTCTGCGGAACCTGTTTGTGTGTCTCTTGAGTCAAAATTGCACAGGTGCGACAAATTGCATCAGGCATTCACTGCACCTTTCTTGGAGCCTGGCTCCAGATATACCCTCCGGGCATTATTTAACAATCGACGTCTTCAATTTTTTTCTCTTCTTTTTTTTTCGTTTGCAGAATCCTCTCGCTTGGTCGGGAAAGCTCTCGACCTCATTGTAGATGTCAATATGTACATTTAGGCCAAGCGCTGGGACCTGCAATATCACTCAGC
Source organism: Macrobrachium nipponense (assembly GCF_015104395.2). NCBI lineage: Eukaryota > Metazoa > Arthropoda > Malacostraca > Decapoda > Palaemonidae > Macrobrachium > Macrobrachium nipponense. Next base: position 65,539,303 of record NC_087214.1, on the reverse strand, counting down.
GCTAGAAGGAAAATTGAGAATAAGAGGTTACGAAGGTATAACAGGAGGAAAACCTCGAACAGTATAGGTAGAAGAAGGTGGAAAGTGAGATGGATGATAGAATATGAAAGGAGGCGCGATAAAAGGAAGGGAAAGGGGTTACAGCTAAGGGACGCTGCGATGAACCCGAAGTAAGGTCATATATACAGTGTATAGCGCGTGAGGTGTACTGACGGCACTACCCCCCCCCCCTCCCCTTCCCCCTACGGGAGGAGGGAGACCTCATTACCGAACCTCTTACAACAAAGAATGCCAGTGGTGGTCAGGTCGATCCAGAGTCGTCCAGATCTCCGGGAACAGAATTGCGTCCTGTCTAACACAAACTGGGGACGGCCGACCACTGGGTTAAAACGATATACCGTTCCAGGATTGTGGGTTGTGTTTCGTGTTCGACACCGGATTCGACTGGATTCGATGAGCTACAGATCCCAGCCTTATTGACTAGCCTTTTAGAGGTATACGACAAGGGGTTCTGTCGTGCTATGTTGCAACTTTTATATATTATAATCACGGTAGCACTTTCATTTGAGTAATAATAAAAAAGAAGTCGGTCTAAGTCTTTTACTCAAGGTCGTCAGCTTAGTCAAAACCTGAACTTCTACTATGAAATTCTTTTATGTGACTTTATTGCTCGTAACTTTTAGATGATTTTTATGATTATTTAGTTTCTGAATACAAATGGCGTTCCAGTTCGTAACTTTTATTAACTTTTTTTATAATTATGTCTTTCTAGTTCGTAACTTTTACCTTTTTTTATAATTATTTAGGAGTATAAATATCTTTCCAGTTCGTAAATTTTGCTTTTTTATAATTAATTATTCTAGGATATAAATATCTTTCCATTTCCTAACTTTTACCTATTTTTATAATTGATATAAATAGTTTTCCAGTTCGTAACTTTTACCTATTTTTGATAATTTATATAAATAGCTTTCCAGTTCGTAACTTTTATCTATTTTATATAATTGATATAAATAGCTTTCCAGTTCGTAACTTTTACATATTTTTTATAATTGATATAAATAGCTTTTCAGTTCGTAACTTTTACCTATTTTTGATAATTGATATAAATATCTTTCCAGTTCGTCACTTTTACATATTTTTGATAATTGATGTAAATGGCTTTCCAGTTCGTAACTTTTCCCTAATTTTTATAACTGATATAAATATCTTTCCAGTTCGTCACTTTTACATATTTTTTTTATAATTGATATAAATAGCTTTCCAGTTCGTAACTTTTACCTATTTTTGATAATTGATATAAATAGCCTTCCAAGTTCGTAACTTTTACCTAATTTTTATAATTGATATAAATAGCTTTCCAGTTCGTCACTTTTACCTATTTTTTATAATTGATGTAAATGTCTTTCCAGTTCGTAACTTTTACCTATTTTTATAATTTATATAAATAGCTTTCCAGTTCGTAACTTTTACCTATTTTTTATAATTGATATAAATGTCTTTCCAGTTCGTAACTTTTACCTATTTTTGATAATTGATATAAATGTCTTTCCAGTTCGTAACTTTTACCTATTTTTGATAATTGATATAAATGTCTTTCCAGTTCGTAACTTTTACCTATTTTTGATAATTGATATAAATGTCTTTCCAGTTCGTAACTTTTACATATTTTTTGTAATTGATATAAATGTCTTTCCAGTTCGTAACTTTTACATATTTTTTATAACTGATGTAAACGGCTGTACAGTTCGTAATTTTTACCTATTTTTGATTGATAATTGATGTAAATGGCTTTCCAGCTCGTAACTTCTACCTTTATTTTATAATTATTTAGAGAGATAAGTGGCCTTTCCAGTTCACACAACTGACAACAGCGTGAATGAGAGTGTGACTGAGAAGGAAGGCCAGTCAGTAGGTCAGTAGTCAGTCTGTCCCATTTGAAGGCGAAGTTCAACTTTAGTAATGTTTCTCGGTCGTCCTGCGTCGCGGACCGTCTCTCTGTTTCCTTATAGTCTTTGGCTTGGCACACTTTTGACAGCAGGGTGAGACAGCAATTTCTTTGGCAACGGTAACGAGAGCCGCTGTTGAATGGAGAGAGAGAGAGAGAGAGAGAGAGAGAGAGAGAGAGAGAGAGAAACTCTGGCAGAAGATGTTACGTCTTAGGATTTACCGTTCTCGTGTGAGATAAGACATTTGAGAGAGGAGAATTTCTCTCTCTCTCTCTTCTCTCTCTCTCTCTCTCTCTCAGGTTCACCTCTTCTGGTAAATGCCACTGTATTGCTTTACATCAGTCATTCGTCTCTTATTTTGTAACGCCAGTGTATGGCATTCAATCATATAATCAGTGACCCTCTCACAGCATTGAACATCTGTCACTACCTAACATTTCCTTACCAATTTATGTTATTAGGTCATTCAGTCAAGCTTTAATACCAGTCAATCACCAGGGTTCATCTGCTGAATAATAATAAATAATAATAATAATAAAATAATAAAATAATAAAATAACTAATAATAATAATAATAATAATAATAATAATAATACTGTTTTAAAATGTAGTCACCTGGTCTCCTCACGTCGAAGCTAGTGATTGTATACTACAGTGATACAACCAAACACGAAAGTGAAATGGTTCGCAGTACTCTACAGCAGGTCTGGGCAATAAAGATAAAAAAAATAATAAAAAAAAAAAACTTGCGTAGTTCATACTTTGGTATTTTAGCACGTCAACTTTTTTTTTTTTTTTTTTTTTTTTTTGCTGGTGCTCTTGTTGTAAATGAAAGTAGGTAGTACTTTTGACAGTTTTCGTCTAGTGGCCGTACGGGCTAAGTGTGTGTGTGTGTGTGTGTGTGTGTATCTGTGTATCGGTGGGTGTAGGTATCGGCACCAGTTCTAGTCTTGTGTATATACTTTATTTATATATATGTGCATCGGTGAGTGTAGGTATCGACACCAGTTCTAGTCTTGTATATACTATATATATCTGTGTATCGGTGGGTGTAGGTATCGACACCAGTTCTAGTCTTGAATATATCTATATATATCTGTGTATCGGTGGGTGTAGGTATCGACACCAGTTCTAGTCTTGTATGTATACTATATATATCTGTGCATCGGTGAGTGTAGGTATCGAACAGTTCTGGTCTTGTGTATATACTATATATACATATATATATATATATATATATATATAGTTATATATATATATATATATATATATGTATATATATTATAATATATACATACTGTGTGTGTTTGCGTCTGTGTTCCTTGTATTTACCCAAGTGCTTATAATACGGCCTTCCACTTTGTGGGGGTCATTGATCCATCACTCGGTTACGTCTTAATAGACGTTGCGTCATACGTCATGCATGCTTATGGAACGAACTGTTTGCTGTCTTGCTCCTTATAATAATAGATTCTCGGCATTTTCTGTAACGTCATTGTGTAATGATAATGGAGTTTGGTGGCCGTCTGGTTACTGAATTTCATTTTGTTTGTTTTTATATATTCTTGGTTGTTTTGTTTTGTTTGTTTGTTTACCTGTCGGTATTTGCTCTAGGATTGTACTACTATAGCTTGTTCTTTATGAAAGTGTGAATTTTTAATAATAATAATAATAATAATAATAATAATAATAATAATAATCACATGTGGAACAGTAATAATTTTTGTAATTGAAAGACCAGGGTTCGATTTATAATAATAATAATAATAATAATAATAATAATAATAATAATAATAATAATAATAATAATAATAATAATATCGGTGACCGTAAGTTTCCCAAACCTTTCTAAGGTATGTGGCTGTTTCACATCAATTATGTGTTTGTTTGTCCGCTGTTCCGTCTAGGTTCCTGCTGCTCTCTCTCTCTCTCTCTCTCTCTCTCTCTCTCTCTCTCTCTCTCTCTCTCTCTCTCCATATGCGGATTCCGTCATCTGCTGGAGATTTTCTTTCGCAAGTTGCGGGCCTTTTGTGATTGTCGCATATTGTTTTGTTTGTTCTTGTTTTATGTAAGTTATTACTGAAATTGGTTTTAAATTTTTTTTTTTTTCGCATAGATCCAAATATTCACGTGGTTTTTTTTTTCTTTCTCTACATTATTGTGAATACATTTTTAAAAATATTATTAGAATATTTATAAAGAGCTTTTTGAGAGGTCATTAGTCCCTCTCTCTCTCTCTCTCTCTCTCTCTCTCTCTCTCTCTCTCTCTCTCTCTCTCTCTTCTTCTTCTTCTTTTCTTCTTCTTCTACTTCTTCTTCTAAGCTTATTAATTCATGTCTGCTTTGGTAATTGTGTTGTATATTTTTATTACAGAAATATTATTCATTATTTATTCAGAATCAGTGAGAACATTAACAACCAGTTCTTTTTCTTTTTAGAAATCGCGTTGTAGATTTGCAGAGCAGAACTCGTTGATTTGTTCTTCAAAAATGATGATAATGATAAACAATTTAACCTTGGTAAACCTTGTCAACTATGAACAGGCCAGTGACTGTCGGCTTACCTTTACTGTGGCGCCAACCGCAATCACTGAGACCTTACCTTTACTCTGGCGCCAACCCTTTGTCATTGACCTGCGCCAACCCCACTCTTTGAGACCTTACCATTACTCTGGTGCCAACCCTTTAGTCATTGACTGGCGCCAACCCCAATCATAGAGATCTTACCTTTACTCTGGCGCCAACCCCAGTCGCTGAGACCTTACCTTTAGTCTGGCGCCAACCGCAATCACTGATTACCCTTCCGGGGGGCTTTGTTACTCTGCGCCAACCGCAATCACTGAGACCTTACCTTTACTCTGGCGCCAACCGCAATCACTGAGACCTCACCTTTACTATGGCGCCAACCCTTAGTCTTTGACTGGCGCCAGCCCCACTCGTTGAGACCTTACCTTTACTCTGGCGCCAATCCTTTGTCATTGACATGCACCAACCCCAGTCATTGACACCTTACCTTTACTCTGGCGCCAATCCTTTGTCATTGACATGCACCAACCCCAGTCATTGACACCTTACCTTTACTCTGGCGCCAATCCTTTGTCATTGACATGCACCAACCCCAGTCATTGACACCTTACCTTTACTCTGGCGCCAACCCCAAGCTTTGAGAAAACGTCTCCGTTAAAAATAATAATGGCAAATAAGTTATATTGTAAAAACTTCCGTAATATTTAAGTCATGTTATAAAAACATCACTGTAATATTTGGAAAAAAAAATAATGATAATTGTAATTTTAAGTTGTATATAAACATCAATGGAAACAGCAATGATAATAATAATAATAATAATAATAATAATAATAATAATAATAATAATAATAATAAAAGCATCATTGAAAACTCAGCCTTTGTAATCGCGGGAAAATCTTGGTCCTGTGAAGTGGTCATTATACCCCCCGTGCTGCTGATGGAGAATATCTGTCGATATCTGTCTTATCTTATTGAGTCAATCGTACGACTGCATATCTCTGGCGACCTTTGTTCCGTATTTGACCTTGATCGAATCGGTTAAGCTCTCTCTCTCTCTCTCTCTCTCTCTCTCTGTGTGTGTGTGTGTGTGTGTGTGAATGAATGTAAAAACCTGCTCCTAGGGGTTAAGTGAGCACATGATGTCTCCTCGGATGGACTGACAAGTCTTTGAGACATCCTAACCTTGTGACCTCTCTCTCTCTCTCTCATCTCTCATCTCTTCTCTCATCTCTCTCTCTCTCTCTCCAAGTGAGAGACAAGGCCGCTGCAACACTTAGAGGTGATAGTAATTTATACTGATCAGATTTTTTTCACAATATGAAATAATGTAGTAATAGAAATATATTGTACAGGCAGAATTCTTTCATTAGAACTTTGTCGGTCCTTATAGATAAAGTATCTCCCCCCTCCCCCCCCCCCCCCAGAAAGCTGTTGTACTCAGGTCATGGATTGGAAGGAAAATAAAAGTTTCTAAGAGTTTGTGCAACAACCGACATACAAAAAAATTGAGTCAAATGTTGCTAAAGAACGAAAGTTTTGTAAATTACTTTTTTTTATTGATCAGAGTACAAAGGCAATGGACCGTAGGCCTCTCTCTCCCACCCAAAAAATATGAGTCATTATTTTTTGTCATATTCATCATAGTAGAAAGGCAAGAAAAAATATAATCATGATAATTACGAATCACTTTCACGTGATAACGTCTCGGCAGCGCACGTGACTTCCACGTGAAATGTCTTGGCACCGCACGTGATTTATATGATATATATATATATATATTTATATATATATATATATATATATATATATATATATATATTATATTTTTCCAAAGGTGCCAGATTATTTTTCAAAAAAAAATCCCTTTGGTCACGATGATGATATCTGCGTCAGATTTGCCTGATTGGGTCATCATTTAGACGCCCCCCCCCCACCCCCATGTAGCGGGGGTTAGTGGTGTACTGTAGGCATTATATACTTCAGCTTCTTTAGGCCCCCAGCTGCAACCTCTTTCATTCCTTTTACTGTACCTCCGTTCATATTCTCCTCCTTCCATCTCAGTACTTTCCACCCACTCCTTTGCAACCTCTGACCTTCAGTGTTCCTTCCAGCGCTGAATGACCCTATAGATCCCAGCGTTTGGTCTCTGGCGCCTGAATTGTGTATACTCTGTCTTTTAGATGATCCGTCTGGAGGAGAATTATTGTTATTTTTTTCGCTTTAGGTTTTATTTATTGTAAATGTCTGGGATTTTTATGTTAACGTGTGTTGCAGCATCGAGAGAGAGAGAGAGAGAGAGAGAGAGAGAGAGAGAGAGAGAGAGAGAGAGAGAGAGAGAGAGAAAGTTAAATGTCAACAACAAAGGAAGAGATAGAGGTAAGGCATGAACAAAATAGCGATTTAAAAGACGAACCACGCTGAGAGAGAGAGAGAGAGAGAGAGAGAGAGAGAGAGAGAGAGAAAGTTTAAATGAAGAAGAAAGGAAGAAAAGTTTAAATGTCAACAACAAAATGAAGAGATAGAGGTAGGCATGAACAAAATAGCGATTTAAAAGACGAACCACGAGACTGAGAGGCGAGAGAGAGAGAGAGAGAGATAGAGAGGGGGGGGAAGGAGAGGAGAAGAAGGGGAGAGGAGAGAAAGGGTTTATCCCGGAAAGAGGAGAGGAGAAGAAAGAGGAGAAAAGGGTTTATCCCAGATCAGAGATCACTCGCAAGTTTATGAAGCTTTCGAGAGAAAGGGGGCAACTTTCTCCCTACGAATTCCTGACGTACTTTCCATCGTAATAAGTAATTATTTCCCCCGTTATTTTGCGAACCCTTCACTCCCATTAAAGGAGACGCTCTCTCTCTCTCTCTCTCTCTCTCTCTCTCTCTCTCTCTCTCTCTCTCTCTCTCTCTCTCTCTCTCATTATCGCGGAATCATCATACTATTTCAAAGGAAGCATCGTCGAGAAAGTTTGTTGGTTCATTAACCGTTATTGCTGTCAGTTTAACTTACGAAGATTTGAAAAATAAAAGGCGAGATAGACTTGCGAATGGAATCTCTTCTCTCTCTCTCTCTCTCTCTCTCTCTCTCTCTCTCTCTCTCTCTCTCTCTCTCTCTCTCTCTCTTCACATGCTTGGGCATGACCGTGGCCATGATCCTGCAATTTTTGTCGCCCCCCCCCTCCTCCCCCTAGTGCTTTCAGGCACACAAATATGCTTTCCGATTAATGACGTGCAAATTCAGAGACCGTATCTCTCTCTCTCTCTCTGGTGGAGTGAAAGTCACACAATGGTGGGAGGGAGATGGTACTCTCTCACTTTTTTAGTCTCGTGTCGTTTTCTTCGTCTGTTTGCGTCGTGTCTGGGCTGGTTAAGGGCGCTAGGTTACCAGTCCTATCAGCCTTCGCCCCGTAGGTGGCTTCGTAGCGTCAGCGCACCTCACCTGGCGTACTGCAACCTCTTTCATTCCTTTTACTGCACCTCCGTTCTTATTGACTTCCTTCCATCTGACTTTCCACCTTCTCTAACAGTCGTTTCATAGTGCCACTGCTTTGAGGTTTTCCACCTGTTACTACTCTTGACCTCACTGGTCCCAGCGCTTGGCCTTTGGCCTAAAACGTATATAATCAATATAATTAATCCATACAATAAATCTATCATGCAGATTTATTGTATGGATTAATTCATTCATTCATTGGTTTCTTTAAATTGGCGTTGCAGGGTCTGTGGCCATTGGCGCCGGAAATAGGTCGTCTGGTGTCAGTGTCACAACTTTCACTACCAGAATTTGGAACTCCCTTCCGTCTTAGGTGTTTCCCGGATCATAGGACGGGCTATTTTCGAAGAAGGATGTTAATAACGATGAATATATAATTTAATCACATTAGGAATGATGTGTTAATCGCTTGATAAAACGGCCGTTTTAGTCCCATCGAAAAAATGACGTTAATTATACTGGAGAGTTCTGTTCATTACACAGGAAAAATTTTTCTTTAATTACACTGGAAAATTGTGTTAATTACACTTGAAAGTTTGTTAATTACATTAAACAATTCTATGCTAATAACATCTAAACAAGGTATATCAATGGCGATAGAAAGGCCTTTGACTAAAAAGTGAAAAGCTGCGTCGGTGACGGCTAAAAGGTTGCAGTTAAAAAGTGAAAGGTTTCGTGTCATTACCTTGGCAAAATGCGTCGATTACGGTGAAAGGGTCATTGTAACACCGATCACCGTATTTATTAAGTAGCATGGGTGCCGAACTAACTTCCTGCAAGACAGGATGAGGTCATTATTTACCGTCACGCGTCGCCTGGGTGAAGAACTGTCAGTCATCCCGGTGTGGGAAAGTCTTGGCGGAGGATTATTTTATTCTTAGGTCACTGCAGTGTATTTCGTATGTTTTCCGTTTCTATATTTGAGGGAGCCGTTTTCTCTCATTAAGTATACATGGCTCCTTTTTTTGCCTTTTTTCCAACCAGGTGAATGTAACCTTTCCTTTTCCACTTAGCTGTTTTTCTTTTCTTTTTTTTTAAATGATCTGGATCAAACTGCCCCTGAGAGAGAGAGAGAGAGAGAGAGAGAGAGAGAGAGAGAGAGAGAGAGAGAGAGAGGGGGGGGGGGGGGGGTTACGGCTTAGGGGAACATAATGGTCAAGTAACAGATGTTGAAGCAAAAAAGAAAAAAAATTACAATACGAATATAACTCAGAAGGGTAGTAAGAATATCTCCTGAGAAGAAGAGACGAGAGAGAGAGAGAGAGTTTACGGCTTTAGGGGAACAATTGCCAAGTTACAGTTGGCAAAAAAGAAAAAAAGAAAAAAAATTACAATCGAATATAACTCAGAAGGTAGAATACTCCTGAGAGAGAGAGAGAGAGAGAGAGAGAGAGAGAAGAGAGAGAGAGAGACCGACCATACCATTACCTGTGGACAGCCCCCTCCCCCCTCCCCCCCACCAGGGGTGGGAATTCTCCCTAGAGCCCCTTCCATATGTGGCCTCATCGTTTTCTCTGGCTATTACAGACATGACACACTGTCCGCGAGAGAGAGAGAGAGAGAGAGAGAGAGAGAGAGAGAGAGAGAGTAAAGCCGCCTATTTTATTTTAGAAAGCATAATTACTATACACACATAACATTACAGTAATTAATAAGGTAATTCATTACGTTTATGGAAAGCTCTAGCTGTCGACGTCATTATTAAGCAGTTTCCGAGGTCTCTCTCTCTCTCTCTCTCTCTCTCTGTAGTATTCTTGCTCATCCTTTATTGTAATGTTTATGCCGGAATTATGCAATTATTCTTTAAATAATATATAATTATTCTTGGTTAATTGCGACATCATCATTATCTTCTGTTTTTAGTTTATTAGATGAAAGTGCTTTTAATAGCATCATTATTATCGCCTTGAAAAAATTTACTATCTCTCTCTCTCTCTCTCTCTCTCTCTCTCTCTCTCTCTCTCTCTCTCTCTGTGTGTGTGTGTGTGTGTGTGTGTGTGTGTGCTGATTCGGGTCAAGTCAGTGTTTGTAAGCACACAGATCGGTGCAACCAGCAAAGAAATTGTTCAGTAAAATATTTGGTTACAAAATATTTGGTTACAAAGCGTCCTCAAGGTGACAACGCTGGGGTTGGCGTCCTCTCTCTCTCTCTCTCTCTCAAGAAAGTAGAAATCTAGGGTACTGTGCGTCATTATCGAAGAAATATGGGGAAATGTATAGCAGACGAACTTTCTGTTCTCCCAGGGAGAGTTCGGCAGCTTTCTCATCGTAATGGTTTTGATGGAAGTGGTCAACAACAAACAAACACACACAACACACATATATATATATATATATATATATATATATATATATATATATATATATATATATATATATATACATTTATTTATTTATATTTATACAAAGGGCGCATGGGATTCAGATGTCATTAATAAAGTTTCCATTCAACCAACGCTTAAGAGGATTAAAGGAGGATTATCAGTGGGAGTGGCCTAAATTGGCTAACCTGTGGATGGATCTCTTGGTGTAAATACCACCTTTTCTGTAACTTTTCTCGTTCATGTACCTGAAAAGAGAGTCAGCAGTCTCTGAAATATAGTATTTTTCTCTCTATACTTTGGCGTTTTTATGGGCTCCTTTTATTATATGGAATTCTGTTGTAACAGAACATTTTTACCAGTCATTCATATAAATATATATATATATATATATATATATAGATATATATATATATATATATATATATATATATACTATATATATTATATACGACTCGACCTTCATTTCCTAAACCGAAGATTCCTCAGTACCACTGGCCAAGAACCGTTCCTAATGAGTGCATATTGGGGTTAATATAACACCTGTTTGTTCTTGAAACGTGCGTGTTCTAAATGATGATGAAATTGGTTTGTAATAAAAACTAAATAAACGTCGTAAACTTCTCATTATTATTATTATTATTATTTAGCTCATTTTACAGTTTTGAACTTCAGTTGTAGTCATCCTTTTGAGTCGGAATTTTTTTAATACTTACCGCTGGAATTGAATCTTAAGTCAGCCAAGGCAATTTCAGTCTCATTTGTAATTTTAACTTTCTGTAACTGACGTTTATATAGTTTTCATCTGCTTATTCTGAGATTTGTAAACATAAAAGATGGAATCATTTCTTCATTTGGCAGTTTGAGTTTGTGTATAAATGAATAAAATAGGTATATATTTATATCTAGTTATGCACACACATGTATATATATATATATATATTTTTTTTAATTAATTTATTCATTCACACGTCTATCACTTGAGATCTGAGACTCGCAAAACGAGTTCTGAGTATGGCCGGCCATGCCATCAAGTCTATAAACCGTGGTCCCTTTCGGCTGTTACCCCGAATAAGGGAAGGTCAGCATCGTAGTAGCTTTTGTAGGTCAGCGGTCGACTGACTATGGCGTTCGTGACCCAATTCGATGGCATAGTTCTCGGGTCAAGTGGTCAGAGACATTTGGCAGATTTTGCCGCTAATGACTGTCATTTGAATTCTGTCGTGA
>NC_087214.1:65480295-65525295 GCF_015104395.2 Macrobrachium nipponense | reverse complement strand
ATGTGAAACAGCGCAGAAATTTTTTTTTAATAAAATATAGCCTATTTATTTTAACTTTAATTGGCGAAACAAGGCTCTATTTGACCGTAGATTTTAGCACATTTTGATTTGTGTGGTTGACTGAATTTAGTCAAAGGTTCTGTTAGATTATTTTGTGCTTTCACTCGCAACTGAGAATATATGAACACGTTTAATTTGTGTCCTTTTTTATTTGATCGCTGTTGATATAAGTATTGATAAGCATAAGTATTAATGACGAAGACCACTTTCTTTAAATCTGGGAGATCATTTTACTCATAGATGCAATTGGGGATGTGGAGGTAAGGACCCCAACTCTTAGAGAGAGAGGGGGGGTGGGGGGGTTGTGGTCATAAAAAAAAAAGTTGAAGAACCACTGATATAGCAGTTCCATCGACGAACCGACGAACCATCTAAATCGCAAAGAATGACGCAATACCCACCTGGCTGATGCCTTGCGTACGGTACGCGCTCTAACATGTGACCCGATCACCCGTAGGCACTCTTCCAACTTTTTTTTTTTTTGCCCTTTCTTGGCGATACCGGTACTGGGTATATATGCGTGCCTGTGCCTGACCCTGACCTACTGGGCGTGATGAGGGGGTTCACTTTGACCTTTAAAGCTCTCTGGGTCATGAAGGTACTTTTGAAAAGTTCTAGCGAGGCGGATTCAGACTTGGTTGGTTGGTTGTGTGCTTTTGTGGCTGTTTTTCGTTTTTCTAGTGGTTGTTGTTGTTGTTGTTGTTGATAGACTCAGCAGGCCCTTAGGCCATGCAAGTGGTCGTTTTCTCTCTGTGACAAAGCCCTAAGGTCAGTTGGTCCCGGCTGCTCTCTTGTCCAAATCTCTATAGTTGTCATAGCATCGGTGAATGTAATTCACATCTGAGGCGGCCAGTGGAAGCTGAGTGGAGTGTAATGCGTCTCTTATTGCTTGCTGTGTTCATCTCGTTTTCGTTACTTTCTCCAATATGGCAGCCGAAGGAGCCCAGAAGTTATAGCCATAATTACAATGAAAGTCTGGATATACCTCCGCGAAAACGCACCAACCAAGCTACGTATTGACTGATCGATGGATTGTATTAAGACTTGACCCATTGACCGTCTGAATATCTACCACAAAGTCTTTCCAAGTAATCCAGGTGTTCGGGTGGAAGCCAGGGTCATTCCCTGATCATAATCCTCGTAGGGGGGAGTGGGTAGTGCCGTTAGCTGCAACGACCCCTGTCATGCCTTTTACTGTACCCCCGTTCGTATTCTCTTGTCTTCCATCTTCGTTTCGTCAGCCCTCTCCTAGTGTGTATAGCGCAACTGCTTTAAGTCTTTCCTCCTGTTACACCTTAGAGACCCATCGACTCTAGATTTCCGTTTCAGCAATGACCTAATCTATAGATAGATGCCAGAGCTTCGCCCTTGGCCTGAATTCCCTGTCTGTCTTCTGCTCGTTTCGCCAATAACAAACGCGAAGTGCAACAACCGAATCATGAAACTCGAATTAGGACCGCGGTCGTCTTTCACCTTCCACCCTCGGGCCAATGACGCCATTTCACTTTTCCTCTTCTAATTTGTATTCGACGACCGTTCGTTCGGATATGGCCGCACTCGAAAGAGACTCGCAGGTTATTATGTTCAGGTTCGTCTAGACCCTGCTATCTCGTTAACCTTGAAGTGCCATGGCTTCGAAAGCTCTTTTGCATAGGTATGGTTTTTTTTTTCTTTCTTTTAAGAGTAGACAAACGTTTTGAAATGATTGGGCTAAAGTCTTGCATATGTGTGATTTTTTTTTTATTGGGGAAAGGTTTATACAAAAATCATACATATGCAAGACTTGAACTTAATAATTATAAACGTTTGTCCATTAAAAGAAAAATTACACAACATATGCAAGACTCAATAATTATAAATATTGAGGTCAAGTCTTGTACATGTGTGATTTTTTATTGGACAAACTTTTATAATTACTGCGTTCAAGTCTTGCATATGTATAATTTTTTTCTCAATATGACAAACCTTTATAATTATTGAGCTCAGTCTTGCATATGTATAATTTTTTTATTGGACAAGCGTTTAAAATTGTTTGGTTCAGTCTTGTACATGTATGATTTTTTTTTATTGTACAAACGTTTATAATTACCGAGTTCAAGTCTTGCATATGCATGATTTTTTTTCTCTATTTGACAAACGTTTATAATTATTGGTTCCAAAAGGAGCAACCTATCCCCGTTTCCAACAAGTATTTTGGAATGATGTACATAGCAATTTACCGACAGTTGCGAGAATTCTTGGGAGGGAGCACCCGTCCAGCTACCGACCTTACCCAGCACTTCTAATATTAATAAGATGACCCAATGCAAAGAGAATAGTATTACATAACTTATACAATTCAAGATATCTGCAAGAGTTTGCTTTTCTGTATGAGCCTTGGCCCATGAAACTTTCAGCCACGGCCCGGTGGCGGCCTGTTCATTCCAGACGCATGATCATGGTTAAATTTAACCTTAAATGAAATAAAAACTACTGGGGCTAGATAGTTGCAATTTGGTAAGCTTAATGATTGGAGGGTGGATGATCATCATACCAATTTGCAGCCCTCTAGCCTCAGCAGTTTTGAAGATCTGAGTAAGAACTCGAACTCGGGACATATTTTTATAATCATTCATTGGAAACGTTTGTCCTAATTATTCGGTAATACACAAACGTCCAAACATAGACTTGCAGATGCAAACGATTCTAATGAAAATCAGTATCCTTTGAAAAAAATACAATTGATGATCATGATATCAATAATCAAGACAAACAATTGTATGATACTTCAATACAAACTTTCATTAGATAATACACACGTTTTGGAAATGAGAGTAAGATATTGTAGGTTGGCAAATATGTATCCGCCTGCGTAAAAGGAATGTTGAATTGTGTGTGTGTGTGTGTGTGTGTGTGTGTGTGTTCCTGAGAGACAGTTCGTCTTCATAAGATGTGTTTGTAACGAACTTGAATACTTAATTTAAACAATGAATTATTTGATTAATTCTTAATTTAAACAATAAATTATTTGATTAATTCTTAATTTAAACAATGAATTATTTGATTAATTCTTAGTTTAAACAATAAATTATTTGAATAATTCTTAGTTTAAACAATAAATTATTTGAATCATTCTGAGTTTAAACAATAACTTATTTGAATAATTCTGAGTTTAAACAATAAATTATTTGAATAATTCTTAGCTTTAACAATGAATTATTTGAATAATTCCTAATTTAATCAATAAATTATTTGAATAATTCCTATTTTAGCAAATTATTTTGATAATTCCTAGTCGAAACAATAAATTATTTGAATCATTCTTAGTTTAAAGAATAGGTTATTTGAATAATTCTTAGTTTAAACAATAAATTATTTGAACAATTCTTAGTTTAAACGATAAATTATTTGAATAATTCTGAGTTTAAACAATAAATTATTTGAATCATTCTGAGTTTAAACGATAAATTATTTGAATAATTCTTAGTTTAAACGATAAATTATTTGTATAATTCTGAGTTTAAACGATAAATTGTTTGAATTCTTAGTTTAAACGATAAATTCTTTGTATAATTCTGAGTGTAAACAATAAATTCTTTGAATAATTCTGAGTTTTATCGGTAAATTATTTGAATAATTCTTAGTTTAAACAATAAATAATTTTCGTTCATTATCTTCAAAATTGAAAGAGAAATGTAATCGCTGGGGTAACAACTGATCAAGATTGACATTTAGGTTGTACGCTTCTCGTCTGTACAACACACACACACACACGCCGAAAGGGGAATGTGGGTTACAGGACATGCATACGTATGTATAACTTAGCAACAATCCTGTCTGATCTCTTGGCCGACCTTGTATACGTAGTAGTAGTATGATCCACGATCGTCGCCGACCTGTCTGCCGATAGCAAGTCACACTGGGACAAGCAGGGTCTGCCGTCTGGGTCAAGGGAGTGTCTTTCTCCTCCTTCTTCTTCTTCTTCTTCTTTTTCTTCTTCAGAATCCCCGCCGTTGTCAGTCGAGAGTCTTGGCCTGTTTTTAAAAGTCTCGTATATGCACAGATTAGCTGGTACCATTCAAAGTGAGGAAGAGGATTGGGGGAGGAGGGACAGTTCTCTCGTTGTAGGCGTCTCTCTCTCTCCTTCGGTTGCCATTGTCGCAACCAGTGAGTCATTTAGACACGTACCTTGCTCGCTAGACTGAACTGTGTAGTAGCGATCACCTGTACGCACGTGACCGGGAAACGGCGATCTTCTTCTGTCCCTGCGGTGGGGGCGGAGCTAGTTGTGAGTGGATTTCGCTTGCTTTTTAATTTCGCGAGGGAAGCGAACTTAATTCGTTCGCCTTTTTTTAGGGGACACAACAATAACGCTGAGCAGAACTTATTTTTTTTCTTTTTGTTTTAGCTTTGGTCATCGACGCTGCCTGATATCGCTTGATTTATTTCATTTATTATCCTGCCTTTTGTTATACCTGCAGTGCAGTAATATGTATGACTCTTTTTATTATTTATATAAGTTTTTTTATCATCACTTGAGTAGATAAGAGGTTCTTATTGATAAACCAGTAAGTCACTCAGTGTTTAAGTAAATAACCGAGGTCTTCAAAAACTTTTGTAGTGAAAACAGTAATCTTGCAAACAATATCTTTCTTTGAATGCAGTGTTTTGATAACTGTGTCTTGTCTATTCCAGGTGGACTTGCTCATGAAGGGCAGCTTCGTTGTGGCAGACAATGACATATCCCTCTAGCTCGGCGACCACAGAGAAGAAGAAGACGACTCCTGGGATAGTTTCCAAGATCCGACGGAGGTTTTCGATGCGTGAAGACTCGTTCTCATCATCGTCATTATTATCATCATCATCATCATCGCCCTGCATTCCAGCCGGGACCACTCGTCCCAACTAATATCCATAGGAACCTTTTCATGCCACTTCCTATACCTTCGATTCATTCTCTGAACGAACGCCTCCAGAACTCTCTCTCACTCCGAAAGAGCAGCGCAGCGAGTGATTCCATGTAAAAAAAACTCCAGAAAACTCTCTCTCACTCCGAAAGAGCAGCGCAGCGAGTGATTCCATGTAAAAAAAAATAAAAAGTTTTACTTTCATCAGTTCGTAGTTTAGAAGCAACTTCAAATAAAAGAGAAAAAACAGAAGCATTCGTGATCGTTTCGTCGTCATTACGTCAAGAAGGAAGACCGCATTGACTCCACGTCTATTGCACAAACATCATACACTCTATAGGCTTGAAGTGTTTGCTTAGAACTTTCCTCTCTCCCCCTGACAGACAGGAGCTATAAAACCGTTAATGTGTGAGCCATTTACGCAACGGTTTCAAATGGTGGTGTCATGACGTTTTCCAGCTGATGATTAGCGTGTCTGTCGTCATGGAATCCGCGTGAGACCGAGCTATACGCTTCGTTCGTTGCAATGACGTATCCATAAAGGAGACTTGGACGCTTTGGTGGTGTAAAAAAAACAAGTAAACAAACGAAAGTTTTCGTCAGCTATAGTTTCCCCTTTTTGAGCTCACCTCGAGTCTCGATCCACGGTCGAGAAATATCAGAACTGAATATATATATACCTATATATTTTTTTTAATACTTCGTGAACTTGAAGACCAAGCCGGCCAAAATGAGTGCGAGTGCCGTGTCCGATTTCTACAACGAGCGGTGCATCCTTATCACTGGAGCCACGGGATTCATGGGCAAAGTCCTGGTGGAGAAGCTGCTGAGGTCATGCCCCGACGTAGCCACGATATACCTCCTGATGAGACCAAAGGCAAAGAACGACATTAAGGCGAGGTTGGAGGAGCTCTTGAATTCCAAGGTGAGTTGGGGGGGCTTGGCTTCGTTCTTATCAGTGTTGCTGACAAGGATGAGATAACAAGGGATTCTTGCTGGTTTATTTTTTCATTCGTATCTCGTGTTGAAAGGGGGTCAATCAGGTGCTCGCCTGACATCTTGATGAGTTAAGTGAACTAAGTGGAGATGCAGCCATGAATCTATCTATCTATCTATATAATAATAATAATAATAATAATAATAATAATAATAATAATAATAATAATAATAATAATAATAATAATAAAAGGAGACCATAAAAAAGCCAAATTATAGAAAGTACCTAAGTAGTACTACATTTCAGAGACTTACATTTTATATTTTTTGGCATTTTTATAGGTCCCTCTTATTAATAGATGGAATTCTGTTGTAACAGAACATTTTTACCAGTCACACACACACACACACACATATATATATATATATATATATATATATATATATATATATATATATATATATTAGAGAGAGAGAGAGAGAAACAGTATTTTAATGGCGTCATGCATGTTTAAAAAAAAAATGTGATGCCTCTAGAAGTGTTTTTAGGATTTTTATTTTGAACTCTCTAGGTAGAAAATGAAATTTTTAACATTTTATCTACATAAAACTCTGTGCAATTGTTTTGAACATCTCCTGTATGTGGTGACAGGGTTTTTTCATAATGAGCTTGTATGGTTTATCATTTGTTTAGAAGGAATATACTAATTGATATTTAAACTTTTTAACAGTTTATGTTTTTCAAAATAAAAATGGATTCATATTGTTTTGAATGTAATGTAATTTTAGATGGTTTACCATTAATTTTGGATGCATACCAACATTTGTTAGAATTAAATTTTGATTTAATTCCAGTTGTCTCATCAGTCGTGATGTTTGTCAGTAGCTGTTAGGGTTGAAATGCAATTTGATTTTTAGTTTGACCTTTTGCACCAAATACCAGTATGAGTAACATCAGTTATTCTAAATGAACATTTAATTTGTAGTTTTTAATAGTTGATATGAATTTCAACCATAATTCATATTAATATCCGGTTGTTTGAATTGGAATCTAAATTAATTTTCAATTGTTTGATGTTAACAGTTATGTGAATGGCTGTAAAGTGGAATTGTTCAATTGCTTGTCGTGGTTGTGATCCACCATTTGAATTCAAATCTCCGTGCGATTTCTAGTTGTCCGACGCTATTGTGAGGATGTCACGTGTCATGAATTCAAACGAAATTTGATTTCCAGTTATTTGACCACTTACGGGGAACATCGCCCGAGGTACTGAAGAAGCTGACGCCCATCCAGGGAGACATCACGCTTCCCGGCCTAGGCATCTCGGCGGCTGATGCTGCGACACTCGCCGCGTCTGTGTCTGTCGTGTTTCACGCGGCTGCAACTGTCAAGTTTGACGATCCCCTGAAACTGTCTCTCCAGATGAATGTCTTGGGCACGAAACGACTGATCGAACTCTGCCACAAGATGGAGAAATTAGTGGTGTGTTTTTTGTTATGCATTGTTGAACTTTTAATCCTGGTATTATTTTTTTTCTTTTATATTATTGAATGGTTCACAGGGAATGATGACATACTATGTACTATATGTGTGCATCATTTAGCCAAGAAGCAATTATCCCTAATAAGGGCTGGCTCTAGAAATATAACAAAAAAGAGGTTATATCACAGTATAATTCTTATTTTCTGTTGCTATCCATATCTCAAAATGCTCAGCAGCATTACATTGATTCCACTGAAATACAGTGAAGCTTGCCTCTATTTTAAGCTGTCACGTGTCCTTTGGGTGATGAAGCCCTTCATTTCTGATCATCTAAGCTAACTTCATACCATATCGTCTTTGTGCTCTTATTTCTCGTCATTTAAACCTTTTTTTTATCCATTTTTACTAATAACTCAGTTTGTCTCGACATTTCAGTATTATTTATTCTTCATTTACATTCAACATATTAGAAGAAGAGTCGTCATGACAATCCTTTTATGATCCAACTTTGTTTGACAAGTCCCTCCTTTCCTCTCCTGTCTCATGCCGGAGCAGTACTAGTCCTGCTGCCTTTCTTCCTTCTTTATGTTCACTTTCATTCACCTGTCATTCTACTCCCATACACCTGTACCAACCATCCACTTACAATCTACCAATATCCATAACAACATTCATTGTTCCATCTTTGTGACTTAATGTACAATCTTAACCTTACTCTTTTAGACACTGTCACTGTGGTCAGATCATGAAATGCCATTGAGAGTCGTGTCACCTCAGTCTGGCCATACTGTTGATTTCTGTGTAGGACCTCCAGAGGGATGTCCTTCCATTGTCCAACTTGTCTTTAATCCCCTGTGCCTTCCATTACCAACTGGGATATCATATCCTCCTCATTATGAGCTGTTTGCTCTGACCATTGCAGCATCCAGAACAGTAAAATATCCTTAGCTATCTTCCACAAGTACCATATCAAGTGCCTTTATTTGTTTAATTTGGTATTACTCTCTAAAAAAAGTCACATATAATCCAGGACTGTTAAATATGCAGTGATAGCTTCTTCAGAATTATTTAAAACTAAGCAGTATGGTGCAGTTAAAGTTAAGTATATCTTAGTTTAACCAGACCACTGAGCTGATAAACAGCTCTCTTAAGGCTGGCCCGAAGGATTAGATATTTTTATGTGGCTAGGAACCAATTTGTCACCTAGCAACGGGTCTACAGCTTATTGTGGGATCTGAACCACATTATGTCGAGAAATGAATTTCTATCAGCAGAAATAAATTCCTCTGATTCCGTGTTGGCCGAGCCGAGAATCAAACTTTGGACCACCGAATTGGTAGCCAAGTGTGAAAACCACTCGTCCAACGAGGAACTAGTAGTAAATTGTATAATTTTAGGGGATGGTAGTAAAGAACATACAAACTGTAGTGCCAGATGTCAAGCCCTTAAAGAAGATTTCATGATTGGCTTTTTCCAAGTGTTTTGCACTTATTGAACTTCAGCCACCCAGACTTAATTCTAAAATATATTACGGTGTACGTCAATATACAATACAAAGATAATCATTTCTATGATTTTGTCATAACTATTAGTAAGCACAGTAGAGACTTAATAGAAAACTTGTTGCTAACTTTGTAAGGGAGTGTGTGAAATTCCACAAATGTATTTTCCTCAGTTGTCCATGCTTGTAATTGATTTGTTATGTGCACATGCATATCCAGTATTTTAGATATACAGTAACCATGCTGTTTGAACAGTCATTAATAAAGATCAGGAATGGCTCAGCATAAAAGTTGTGTGGTCAATGGTATTATGATGCTGAAATTTAATGCACACTGGCTGTACAGATTTTACACACAGCTTTCTAATGCAGAATCAGGAGGGAAGGAAGTTATTGTAATGTAATGTTTGCCAGATAAAGTTACAGTGCAGCACATTTAAATTTTTTTCAAGAAATTGTAACATTTCTTGCACAAAATTTAGAATGATCTTGCTGCTTCAATGCTTGGCTTGTAAGCATAAATTTCATAGTCTAGCTCAACACAATTAAGACTTTACCAATTAAAAACAATCTTGTTTAAACAGTCTTGTGCTCCAACTTTGCAATTCACTCTGTAGAGAACTCTGTATGTACACAATGATGACTGTGATGTGTAGTATTGATATAGTACATAACATGCTTCAAATATCTTTTATTTTACCATTGTGGAAATATTATTCCCCTTTATGGATGTCAGCTGCCTGCTGGCGTTATCAGTTGTTATACAAGATTGCTCAAGGTGATGATTTCATTTTTCTCAGTAGCACTAACCATGTTTTACACCTTCGGAAAGTACACTGCTTGGCCAGTTTCTGTTGTAAGTTCTACTTCACTTGAGCATTTCCAACATAGCTGTTGGTACACCACACATGTTTCTTTAATTTTCACAATTTACTAGTTCTGCTACTGGACATCATGAGTTTTATTCACTTATGGAACTATAAAATGGTACTGTTGGTGCTGGTACAGTACTCTAAAGTTCAAGAGACTGTGTGATATTGCAGAGAGATGTGCTGCATCATTGCCTAAATTTTCTGATTTTCATCTCATCTGTAGCAGTTTACATTTTGCTATACTACTCACTAAATTCTTTTTTTTTTTTTTTTTTTTTTTTACCTGAACTATTTACAGGCAGTCTCAGGTTTACGGTGGGATTCTGTTCATGGTTGTACATTGTAACTTAAAAAAACACCATAAACTGGAACATCATAATGATAACATGAATAAGTGACGGTTATGGCGGGGTAAATGCTGTAAAACCTGGTTACAGTGCTGTAAAACCGGGTATGGCCCCGTAAAACTACTTACGTTACTGTAAAATTGGTTAAACGTCACTGTGAGCCAAGTGTCGTAAAGTCTGAACACTGAAACCCAAAACCACCATAACCCTGGGACTGCCTGTAGTACAAACTGAAGTATTAATATTAATCATCCCAAAATTATCTGATAGGTCATTGTGCTAAAACTCAGGCCCAAACTCATTATTCCATTTCATCTCTGTGTATTGTATTTCACTTTTCTCTGCTTATCTCCAGTGATGAGGCTTTTTCTTTTGAAATCTTGCTCTGCAAGTTCATAACCTTTTGGGTCTGTGTATTCTTCTTATGTAAGCATTTGCACCATTTTTGTAATGATAATGTAATATATTTTATACTTTGCTTGTTATTGTGTTCACTTATGATAATGATAATAATAATGATAATGTAAATAATAGTTTTGTATATAACAAGAAAAAAGATTGATTCATAGATCTCATCTAACATTTGCCTCTCTTCCTTATCATTTGGAAGGGAATGTTTAGTAGCTTTTTGTCAATAGTAATAATAATAATAATAATACGTAATAGTAATTATGATTTGTATTTTTATTACTAATGTTGATCCATCAAATTGTTTTGAAAGTACAATACCATACATTATTGGTCATTCTGTCAAATTAGAAAACTCCTGAAACCATTTGAAATTATCTTATGTCAAGGAAAAGCACTTCAGCAAAGATGACTCATATTGAGAACATTTTACAGGCTGTAGTCCACATATCCACTGCTTACTGTAACTGTGATAGGGGTGAAGTGAAAGAAATTGTTTATCCTCCTCCTATTGACCCTTATAAACTTATTCAACTTGTGGACTGGATGGACGACGAAACTTTTAATTACCTTACCCCGAGGTACAGTATGTGTTTCGTATGTTGTTTCCTTGTTTATTCTGCATGTCTCCTTTCCTCTTCCATGTTTCTTTTTATGCAGGCGATACTCCTATTGATGTAGAATTAATAAGGCATTTTGCAGAAGTTCGGTCATTTGAAGTACTATGCCAGTCTTATTTTACTCTGAAGTGTTAGTTTTCATCTAGGTATGTGTTATGCAAAAGCCATTACTAGTATAGTATGTATTGGCTCATACGATGAGTAGACAATTTCTATCAAGTCATTATATTAAAAAAGTCCTACTATTTGGTAAAAGGACAAAAATTGTATGATCATTACGTAGAAATTCCTAGGTGATTATTAATAGAGTGTTGAACATGAATATTGTCTCAGAAGACTGAACAGTACCTGATTGTGATAACATGGCATTACATAGTTAGGTTAGGGATTCTTAATTATGTTTTTATCTGACATTTCTGTAGCACCTAATCCTTTTTTGAAGCCAAAGTTACTTTTCTTTTGTGTGTCATGCTGAAGGAAGTGGAAGGAAATTGTTAAAAGCGTAGGGTTTACTGGTCAATTCAGCTGAATTTTTTTAACGACAGGTATTTCTTAGGATGTTAATCAAAGGTGTTCTGCTGTAAAGCTTCCGTCTTAGTTTCTATGTAGTTTTAGTTGGATGATCACTTTCAGATCTTTCATTTATATGTTGAAGTGTACTATTCCTGTTTAATATAAGTAATTTACATTTTGGAGAAGTTGTTTGACCAAATTTGACCAAATGTTTTTCTCTGAGGTCTTGTGTATGAGGAATGTAGTATAAACCATAGTGGGTCAAGTTTTCCTATTGTTGATTTTTGTGTATTTTATACAACAGGCATTCCCCGGTTGTCGGTGGACTCTGTTAATGGCGATCCGGTTTTATGGCGCTTCTAGTGCCATAAAATTGGTAATTTATGGCGCCACGAGGGGCCGAGTTTTGGTTATTGGCGCCATAAGGTGCTGATGTTAGAGTTGTGGCGCCATAACATACCTACAGAGGCACCATTAACTGGTTATCGGCACCATTAACGGAAGCTTGGCGCTTATGGCGCCATAAATCGCAGAGTTTCGGTTAATGGCGGTTTTTGCTTCTCAGAACGGAACCCCTGCCGATAACTGGGGACTGCCTGTATTATAATATGGAAGATGATTATTGGTTACAATAGAGTCTGCTGTGTAGTTAGAAATATCGCAAGTATCTTGCTGATTTAAATATGTTTTTGAGACTCCCTTGAATTCAAGAATTTTGTTGCGCTGTGTAACCCTTTGAATGCATTTTGGCTTTAGATTCAAGTTGTTACCGCAATTTTTAGTACATTTTATCCCTTTTGAGTTATGTTTACGTGGCACCAGGTTTTTGTCATTTCTAGTTTTCTACAGTTTTGCATTAGTTAATAGAAGGCTTCTTATGGTAATCTGTATCTTTTCAACAGGTTAATTGGCCTTCGCCCAAATACGTACACATACACGAAAGCCTTGGCCGAACATGTGTTGGTTCAAGAGGCTGGATCACTGCCTTTGGCTATTGTACGGCCATCGATTGGTAAGTGTTACAAGTTTCAAGATTGCAGGTAAAATATTTATTGTGAAACACAGGCAGCCCCCAAGTTAAGGTAGAGATCCGTTGCTAAGGTATTACTCCAGTTGGATCCTAACTTTAAAAAATTTACAGGAGGGAGACCAGAAACTATACTCTGTTTTTTTCCATCTGTCCATCTGCGCATGGTAACACTGCATCCTAGGCTTTAAATATTTACACTGTGTAAGTTTTAGGTAACTAAAAGGATATCTGGGTGTACATTTGCAACTGAAAAGTGTTTTAATAATTTACTGTATGCGAATTACACCGTCAATATTCGAAATAGGATATTATTTAAAGCCCGGGATGCAGCATTACCATGCGCAAACACCACAGGCGGATGGATAGATGGAAAAAAACAGAGTATAGTACCCAACCTAACATCGCCTTAACTTCGGATTTTTGCCTGAGTCAGAGACGAATTTTATATGAATATTTTTAAAAACCATCATAAGATCGGATCGACTTACGACTAGACCGCCTGACGCAGGGACTGCCTGTTTTAGTAGCTGAAGTAATTGATTAACAAGTCTCAAGGGAATTTTGAGTTTGGAAACTATTTGATATAATTCACCTGATGGGAAAACATTTAGATCCAGATATGTAAGGTGCTAGAAAATAGTTAACAGTTCTCTATTGTACTGGTTACTGGTTATGCTCTTATGTATCAGCCTCACTTTGTCAAAAAAGATGTCCTGCAGGGCCACACCTTGAAGGGCACTTCACTGGCGTAACAGTTACTAAGTATGATTACGTATGTTTAATACCTATTTGAAGCAATCTTTGGGACACATGTAACTAGCAAGGTGGAAGTACATGTAGTAGGAGTGTACATATCCAGAAACTAACTCATCCTGTCATGAATAATGATATTAATATCTTTCTTTTTTTTTGCTTGGAATATAGTTGCAGCTGCGTGGCGTGAACCATTACCTGGGTGGGTGGACAACCTGAATGGTCCAACTGGCCTTATTGTCGGAGCTGGAAAGGGAATGTTGAGAACTCTACACTGCCGTGGCGATTTGGTTGCTGATCTCATTCCTGTTGATATTCCTATCAACTTACTCATAGTCACTGCATATCATACTGCAACCCAGAGGTACAGTAATTAAAAAAAAATAATGAATTGCATATTCTGTTGTTTTTTAAAGATCTCTGTACTTGATACTTAATATTGTTCCGGTACGTATACAAATCCTCGGTCCTTTAACAATAGGAAGGTACTTAGCGGCAGCTGAACCGGTCGTAAGCTTCGAACAAGGGGGTTTGGTAGTTAACTGCTTGTCCCACAGTTGGCGGTCAGCTCGACTGCGAGGAGAGGAGTCACTTTGCTTTCGGCCGCCGACGGAGACAGACGTGTTGTTCGCCTCTCTGCCCACTATTGTCGTATGCTTTGTGTGCTTCACTGCGTGAAGATTTTCTATTGGCTTTTTCTATTACTGTGTGATTGTGCAAAAGGATACGTAAGTACGTGTGTTTTTTTTTCGTGTTTTCATTCAGTGTTTGAACTTGACTATGGAATCCCACAAGAACCGGAGAGACCCTCGCACCCCCCCCCCCCCCCCCCCCCCCCCCCCCCCCCCCCCCCCCCCCCCCCCCCCCCCCCCCCCCCCCCCCCCCCCCCCCCCCCCCCCCCCCCCCCCCCCCCCCCCCCCCCCCCCCCCCCCCCCCCCCCCCCCCCCCCCCCCCCCCCCCCCCCCCCCCCCCCCCCCCCCCCCCCCCCCCCCCCCCCTCCCCCCCCCCCCCCCCCATCAGCTGCAGATTGTGCCCTGGTGTTCGACCCTCATAGTTGTTTTTTACTCGGTGTAGAGGGTGAGATTGTATGTGTTTCTTGGTCAGAGGAGCAGTGAGAGCGCTATGGGTGGAGGAAGAAGCTGCGTAAGCCGGCCAGGGAGTCGTTGGAGGATTCTCTGGTTGCTTCCCTGGTCACAGACACGTCTCACTCTTTCTTCCCTCTATCTCAGCTCTCTCGTATGGCTCCTTCCCCTTCGGGGGAGGTATCTCGTTCCTTCTCTTCACTCGATCAGTCGAGTGTAGAGGGGATGTGAGGTACCCCGACATCCAGCTGTATTCGGGGTCTTCTGTTTGCTCGGGGTGGGATCTGTCCCCCCCGGGCGAGGGGTAACCCCCCCCCCTTTCCTAACCCGACTCTGTTCTCTTCTTCAGGTTTGCTTGCCACGGGTGACGATCTCAGCCGGGCCTGGTATTCGCTGGGGCTTCAGGGGACACCGACGATTCAGGGGCTCCTGAGTCACCTGGTGAGGGGGTCTGCGCCGGTTACCCACGGCTCGACCACCACCACTACAACGACGGTATCCACGCCTGGCTACGCTGCACGTCCGCACCTGGTGTGCACACAGCACGTAGCCACGGTGACCCTGACAGCCGCTGTGCAGACAATGCTGACGGAGGTGAGGATGCCCGCTGTGACGCCGCCACCTGGTTTTGCCGCTCTCGCCTCAGCCCCTGACTTCCGGTGTCCCAAGAGCTCTCCGCTGGACCTGCCACCTGTGCATAGGATGCCGCTAGTTCCTGCCCGACCTCCTGTTCCTGTCCACGCTGCCGCTCCAGTTCCAGTTCCTGCTGCCGTCGTTCCTGCTCATGGTGTTGCTGCTCCCACCCCAGGTCCTTCCGGACAGGTGTAGCCGGGCCCTGTTGCTTTGGCAACTGCCCCGGCTCCGTCCTGGATGGAAGACCTGACAATGGTCCTGAAGAAGCTGACGAAGAAGAAGAAGAAGAGGAGGAAGGTGTTATCGTCGTCTTCATCGTCTTCTTTGTTGTCGTCTGCCGCCGCTTCCCCTTCAACTTCTAAGGCCCCACAGCCTAAGAAGAAGAAGGTCGCCTCCTCCCCCCATAAGAAGGCTCGCTTTGAGACTTCTAAGAGTCCTTCCCACTCCGGTGGGAAGGTTGGGGCTTCCGCTGGTCCTCCTGTTCCTTCGGGAATGGGGCCCGTCTCTCCTTCTGCAAGGAAGAAGAAGATGGGGACCAGAGGAGCACCAGCTAACACCGATACCTCCTCGCCTGGTGCCAGAGGCTCTGCCTCAGCGCCAGGTACCGTCTTGGCCTCTCGTTCGCGAGAGGTACCGAGTATACGGTCGCCCACCGGTGACCGTGCAGCCAAGACCCAGGCAACCGAGTCCGCTCGGCGCCAGGATCCAGGCACGGGGCGGAAGACTGGTGGGAGTCATCCAGGTGACTCCCACCAGGCCAGCGATTGCTCTCGTAGCAAGCCACAGGTACTCAGGGTTGACGCAACGATCCCAGACCGTCCGTGGGCTGAGGCAAGGAAGCGGTCCCCTCTGTCGCCTAAACCAGCTTCGGCTGGTCCAAGCGACATGGCACACCGTGAGGACAGGCCTCGCTCCCGCTGTGACAGCGGACTCTGCCGGTCCCCTGACCGCCGCTCCCACCGGGATCGGGTGGAGAGGGGGACTAGCAGCAGCTCTTCTGACGCTCGGGACTGTCGCTGCTGTTCTCAGTCCAGCTGCTCGACTAGGCCTGCAGCCCCCTCAGCACACTGGTTCTGCCGGTGGGTGGGGGGTGAGCGTCAAGGCTTCCTCTCCTATCCCTTCAACTTCCTCGGGCTACACTGGGAAGAGCGAGGCGATCAGGATTGATCGCGAGGGGTGCACTCCTCGCAATCCCGCCACGACGCCCTACGAACCTGGCACGGTCCTCGGATCGACCAGATTGTATGCGCAAGTGGCAGGAGGAGACCATGAGAGGTCTGTTGTGGTTCCCCCTGTGGAAGGAGGAGGTTCTCGGGAGGCGTTCTCGCTGGATGCAGTCACTCCCGAGATCCAAAGGTCGTTTTCAGAGGTTATTGCGCTGATTCTTCGGCACAACAACCTCGGAAGGATCGCCGCTCCCACCGTCCGAGCCCACATCGGGTTTGGAGTCGTTCTGGGGTCCCAAAAACGGACCCAGGATGACGGTGGGTCTGCCACGATCAGCCTTGGCTGACAGTGTGCTGAGCCAGGTGGACGCTCTTGTCTCCCGACAGGAAGGTTCGCTTCGGTCCGGTAGGTCATCCAAGCTCCTTCCCCTGCCTCTACCACGACAGAGGAGATTCTACGTGCCTTCAGAAGATCCTCTGCCGCCCAAACAGGTTAACCCAGGGTAACTCCGGGGGTGTCTCTGCAGCAGCTCCTGTTGGAGAACCTCTGGTTCTCGCAGCAGGAGGCACTTGCCTTGGAATCTGCCGCTATGGCAGCATTCCAAGCAGTCTCCTGGCTCGACCTGTGGTCCCTCACATTGTTGAAAACTGCGGCCTTGGGGAACATCAGTCCTGAAGGGGACCCAGCTTTTGTGAGACTGTGCCAGTCTGGAGGTAGGGCCATCTCCTACCTGGCCCACCAGACAGCTAACCTGTGAGCCAACCTGGTTCTTCGGTGTAGGGACGCTGTCCTCACCTGAGTGACCAGGGCGGCTGGGCGAGAAGTGGCATTGGGTCTTCGCAACAGACCGGTGAGGAGTTCCTCCTCTCTCTTCCCTAGAGATGGTGGATGCTGCGGTGGAACAACGGCGCACTGATGACAGTGACCGTCTGGTCCACCAGGCAGTCTTTAAGGTGGCTGGGCAACCTCGAGCGACTGCAGCTAATCCAAAGAGTTTAGCTAGCGCTTCCTCTGTGGCTAAGACGATTGCTTTGTTGAAGCCCAGAGGAAAGACTCTGCCTTCGACTTCTTCGGTAAGGAGCGACTGTAACCAGCCCTCCTCCTAGTCCTTCTCTCGAGGAGGATCTGGGAAGAAGAAGCCGAAGAGAGGTGGGAAACGCTAGGGACGGCGTTCCCCCTCATCTGCTGCCAGAAGTGGGGGGATGCCTGGTGAGCCATTGGGCAACATGGCAGCGCTACAGAGCAGAGACCTGGATAGTGAACGTTCTTCGGGAGGGATATTTACTACCCTTCGAGTCTCGGCCACCCCTCACCTCCAACCCTGTCCATCTTCAGACGTATGTTCCTGGTTCGACCAAGGACGTAGCGCTCGGCAGGAAGTAGAAGCCATGCTGAGCAAACATGCTGTGGAGATCGTATGGGATCAGTCGCTTGGCTTCTACTGTCGACTTTTCCTGGTGGAGAAGTCCTCGGGGGGCTGGCGCCCAGTGATAGATCTCTCTCCCTTGAACCGATTCGTTCGCCAGACTCGGTTCACGATGGAAACAGCACGTTCAGTGCTCGATTCCATCAGGGAGAACGACTTCATGCTTTCTGTGGATCTGAAGGATGCATATTTCCAGATGCCCATCCATCAATCCTCCAGGAAGTACCTCCGCTTCATCCTCAACGGGGCGGTCTACCAATTCAGGGCACTTTGTTTCGGTCTCTCAACTGCCCCACAGGTGTTCACGCGAATGTTCACGCTGGTGTGGACTTGGGCCCACTTGGTAGGGATACGTCTTCTGAGGTATCTCGACGATTGGCTAGTCCTGGGGAGCTCCCACTCGCAGTTGCTACAGGACAGGGACCGACTCCTTGAATTCTGCCGCGATCTAGGGATCGTAGTGAATTACGAGAAGTCGGTCCTCGAGCCCAAGCAGAGGATGAAGTACCTGGGCATGCTGATCGATACGGTAGCAGGGCGAGTCTTCCCTGCAGACTCGCGGATCACCAGGGTCAGGGAGACAACAAGACAGTTCCTGTCTTGACAGGAGCAGCCAGCTCAGCTGTGGCAGGTCGTGATCGGTCACCTGTCGTCTCTCGAGAAGTTAGTTCCTCACGGACGTCTTCACCTGTGGTCTCTTCAGTGGAGGCTAAAGGAGTGTTGGTCACAGGCAAGAGACCCGCCTTTCTTCCCCGTGTCCCTCACGGAGGAGGTGAGGCAGGACCTAGCCTGGTGGCTGGATGACGGGAACCTCATAAGATGAGTGCTTCTCCGCACCCCCCCCCCCAGAGATGTTGCTGTTCTCAGACGCATCGACCGAGGGATGGGGCGCACACCTAGAGGAGTTGCTGGCTGCGTGTGTGTGGGATCATCAGGACAAGCACCTTCATATCAACGTCCTGGAGCTGGCAGCATTCTTCGCTCTCCAAGAGTTCCGGGATCGTCTGATGGGACACTCAGTGGTGTTGATGAGCGACAACACCACGGTAGTGGCGTACGTCAACAAGCAGGGGGGCCTTATGTCCCTTCTGCTGCACCAGTTGACGTTGCAGGTGCACGAGTGGGCCGTGGCACACTCAGTAGAGCTGTCAGCCCGCTACATTCCAGGCAAGAGGAATGTGGTAGCAGACAAGCTCAGTCGTCAGGATCGGTGATAGGAACTGAGTGGTCTCTACACCCAGATGTGGCGGAAAGACTCTTCAACCTGTGGGGGCGTCCACGTAGACCTGTTTGCCACCCAGCACAACAGAAAACTCCAGGTTTTCTACTCAGCTGTGCCGGACCCATGGGCAGCTGCAGAGGACGCTCTTCAACACCTGTGGGACAACCTCTTCGTTTACGCCTTTCCCCCGTTCTGTCTGATTCGCAAGGTGATCAGCAGGGCGCTGACCTCAAATCTCCGGATGATCCTGGTGGCCCCCAAATGGCCTCAAGCTGTTTGGTACCCGGACCTGCTACCTCTCCTCGCTGAAGCACCGAGGGAGATTCCCCCCTGGCACAACCTCTTAGTACCACCGGTCGGTTGAGTCCCTGTGTCTTCATGGCTGACTGTTATCCACCATCTCTTGCGAGCGAGAGGCTTTTCTTGCAGCGCAGCAACAGAGATGGCTGGATACCTCAGACAGTCCTCTGCAGCTGTATACCAAGGGAAGTGGGCCGTCTTCTGTGGTTGGTGTCGTGGATGGGGTCTCTCTCCTCTCAGAGCCACTCTTCAGCAGGTAGCGGATTTTCTCCTTTTTCTTCGCCGAGAGAAGCTCCTCTCCGTCTCTGCAGTTAAAGGATACAGAGTCGCCCTGGCACTAGTCCTTAAACTGCGAGGTGTGGACAGCTCTTCTTCCTTCAAGATCTCCCTCCTGATGAAGAGCTTCGAGAAGTCTTGCCCACCCAGGGAACTCAGGCCCCTGGGGTGGGATGTGACTCTCGTCCTTAGGAGTTTGACTTGCAGACCCTTTGAGCCACTCTGAGAGTCGTCAGACAGGGATCTGACCCTCAAGACCCTCTTCTTGCTGGCCCTGGCATCGGCGAAGAGAGTAGGGGAACTTCATGGTCTTTCCTACAATGTCAAGCATTTTCAGGGGGTGGGGATCTGTGATGCTCGATTTCGTCCCGAACTTCATAGCGAAGACTCAGAATCCTTCGGTCCCTGATGACCGGTTCGAGTCTTTCACGATCCCCTCCTTGAAGGACTTTACTGATGATGATACAGATGAGATGCTGCTTTGTCCTGTGAGGGCGCTACGGCGCTATCTGAAGAGAACTCAACACCTCAGGCGCCTGAGTGTCGACGCCTCTTCGTTAGCGTTGAGGTTACCAAGAAAGAAGTTTCCAAGAACACTCTTTCTTTCTGGCTACGTGAGGTGATCAGGAGGGCGTACGACGCGGATGGTAGTGACAACACCCGTACCCTTCGTCCAAGAGCCCACGAAGTGAGAGGTATTGGTCCAACCTTTGCGTTCCGCAAGAACTTCTCCCTGGCGCAGGTTCTGAAGGCAGGGGTTTGGGCCAACCAGAATAACCTTTACTTCCTTCTACCTTCGGGATATTACCCACAGGTCCTTGGACACTTTTTCCTTGGAACCCGTGGTGGCTGCTCAACAAGTTGTGTAGTCTACCCAGCACCTGAGCAGACAGAACAGCATCGCATCCTTGTGTGACTGCATGAATGGGTGAGTGAAAGAGTGTGACTGGCTTCTCTTCCTCCTTCGTTCTTATCCTCTACCTGTGGGCAGAGGGCCGCGGTCATCACTACGCTGAACAGGAGGCCGATGCAGGTAAACTACACAACTGAGCTCCATCCTATCCCTTTCATTAGGGATAGGAGTTTTTATCCACCACTCCCTAACAAGAGGGGAAGTGGAAGCCAACAAGAGACAAACCCATGACTTCATCTTGGCTTTTGAAGTAGGAACTAGTTCTTGCATTTGTTGCTATTTATAAGAGGTACGCTGGCCTCCCTCTTATAAATTTGGTCCAGAGGTCTGATAATAGATCCTGCGGTGCACACCCCGATCAGCTGGGCAGAGGCTAGGATCCCTCCCTTTGCTCTTACGACCAGGGAGGGAACCAAGGTAGGACGAACACCAGTCTGTTCATAAGACTCAGATTCCACCCACCAATAAGTGAGTCTTACTATTGTTAAAGGACCGAGAGTTTGTATACGTACCGGAACAAATAACAATTTGTCAAAAATTTTATTTTTCCTAACTATACAAACCTGAGGTCCTTTACATATAGTCCCACCTCATGCCACCCTTCTCTGCGTTTTCCTGGGTCTAAAGCAAAGTGACTCCTCTCCTCGCAGTTGAGCTGACCGCCAACTGCGGGACAAGTAGTTAACTACCGAACCCCCTTGTTCAAAGCTTACGACCGGTTCAGCTGCCGCAAAGTACCTTCCTATTGTTAAAGGACCTCAGGTTTGTATAGTTCGGAAAAGTACAATTTCTGACAAATTGTTATTTTTCTGAGTAGATGTCATGATGTAATTCATATTTGAACAGAATTTTAGTTAGATACACCACATGCTCGTATTCCCCTACACAACTAAGAATAGTATTGAATGTTTATCAAGAATTAGGTCAACTTGCTAATATTGCTAGTGAAGAGACCAAAATTATTCAGAAGTATTTAAGTTTTGTACTCTACTTATGAAGAAATCACAAAATAGCTAGTGAGGGATTCTCCTAATCCTTATAGGGAAATTCAAATTAGTAAAGATGCAATCTAAAATTTTATACAGTTTTAAAAAGGATATAGTAAACTTGAACACAATACCTAGAGTGAAGACTGTTGAAAGTGTGAAAGAAGAATTTGAGATGATCGGTGATGTCCATCGAGGATCATCTTTGATCCGTATAGTACATACTGGTTTTCATAGTAACGGAGGAAAATCCAAAGGAATAAAAAAGGAGCTTTTGTTCTGCTATATGCAGGCAAAATAGTGTTAGGCTCTGAGGAATAAATTGTAGAACTCTTGAAAAGACAGGGAAGCAGAAAGGAGTGAAGAGGACTGAAAACCAAAGCAAGCAAAACAAAGCTTATGATGACTGGAAAGAAAGCAAAGAAAAAAGTACAGCCAGAAAAGTATAGTGGCTGCTGTGGAAGAGGAATGGGAGGGGGGCTGGTGAACTTGATACCGTGTACTGAATAAAACTGGTGGTATTACGAGAGATGCTCAGGATTACAAAATGTAGGTGGAGCTAAGATATTTTCAGTGCATGAAATGTACAAGAGCAAGGGGGAAGAGGGGCGGGGAACAGTGCTGCAGGGGAATTACAGGCCTTAGCATAAAATTGACGTAGATGGATAGACAACTGGTAAATAAATAGCTTATTAGCATTGAGTTCAAAGACTTATCGTAGGTGTACATAAGGCCTATACAAATCTGTGCAGCTGAAACATAGGCATAATGGGGTACATGTTGAGAATGTTTGACCACAGAATTTTCAGATTCATGGCCAGAGGGCAGATGGAAAATTTTATAATGAACAAGGAAGTGTTGGAGAGATGTGTCCTGTGGCAGGAGAGTAGATAGACATAAGAGAATTGAGATTAATTGAACCGGTTATTAGAGGGAACGAAGAGAAGCCAGAATTAGTAGATATGGAAGTAGCTGGACAAAGACCATTGGAAGGTCTAGGAAATCAGTAAGAAAATTATAAATAAAAGCCCAGGCGGAAAGTGCACAACAGGATAGATGAGAATGAAGAGAACACACTTCAAGCCTGACCCCACAAAGGTAAAAGTAGAGAGAATTGTTCATGATGGTGAGATCAGTAGAAGTAAGCTATTAAATTTTCCATTTGATGTTGTTGATCCTATAAAACTACTATGTAGCATACCTGGCAAATCATATCTATGTAATAATTCACAACTCAAGTAAATATCCTCAGGAGTGTTGCCAGTAACAACATAGAAGGCAAATCAAAAACAGAATATGTATAGTTGCTGTAGCCCTTATAACGGTTAAGTACGCAATAAGAAAGGGCTGCTTCACATCACAAGACTAACAAATTAATAATGGAAATTGCATATAATATAGGCTAACGTATACCACCGCTGACACAGATAAACAATAATTAAAAAATACAGGAAAAAAGATGGAAGTTGCAAAAAGTAGGAACTTTAAACTCTGTAGCAAAGTGAGTAAACATTATAGTAAACAACTTACTCTATACTCTTTCCTGATACTTAGACAAACACTTGAACAAAATGCTAATGGTAAATGCTTAAACCTAGGGTAAATGAGAATGGAAATGAGCCAGTGGCCAGTTGCAGAAAATCATCACTATAGAAAGAACACTCGAACATCACTAACTCATTTAGAAAAGTTAGGAACTCTTACCAGATGCTTGCGAACTGAAGCAGAACAGGGTACCTTATGAGG
The DNA here is from genome assembly GCF_015104395.2 of Macrobrachium nipponense. Taxonomy (NCBI): domain Eukaryota; kingdom Metazoa; phylum Arthropoda; class Malacostraca; order Decapoda; family Palaemonidae; genus Macrobrachium; species Macrobrachium nipponense. Next base: position 65,502,135 of record NC_087214.1, on the reverse strand, counting down.
AACCTATGAACTACTGCCTTCCAACACTGCCAGTACAAAGTTACAAACCTAGCAGAAGAATTGCCAAAGTGCCTAATTTCTAGATTAGTACGTACTCTACACAGAATAGAAGGAATATGAAAAAATACGAATGAATGGTAATGAACGATTCATGAGTGAATGAGGAAGATAAGGTAATCCAGAATCCAGATCTGTGGAAAACTGAACTGCAAACCAGTCAGTATAAGCAACAAGTAATTCAGTGGCTTCTAAGAACCTGGGGAAGCATTTGCGCTTGTGCCAATCTATTAGTACTGGGAACAGCAGTTCTTCATTCTTCTCTTCGGAATGGAGTGTCAGGGATTTTGTGCAGACACAGGAGTAGGCTATGTAATAAATGAAGAAAATAATACTTTTACAACAGAAATTTCTTGTATATTTTTATTGTACTTACTTTATTGCAGTCAGAATAACATCAAGGTTTATAACTGCGTATCTGGTATGGAACGGCCAGTGCGATGGGACGAGATTAATCAACATGGCATGTTAGCGCTACGCAGAAACGCAATGAATGATGTTGTTTGGTACCCCAACCTCCAGTTCACCCAGCACAAGACACTCAACACCATAGCTGTTCTGTTACAACACTGGCTTCCAGCATACCTCATGGATGTTGTGGCTAGGTTAGCTGGAAAAAGACCAATGTAAGTACCTTTTAGTATTCTGCTTTTCCCCTTGGTTACAGTGTGAAATTTCACTTTGCAAGTCATTTATTGATTATTAAGAAATAATGCACAACTGAAGAAGGGGGTAATATTTTGGCAATGAAACCTCAGGAAAGTACTATTGGGTATTGGGCTCCAGTAGAGATGGATGACCCAGACCTACTTTTTTAAAAAAGAAAAAAAATTGAGGACAGGACAAGAATGGAAGTTTCATAAAGGCTTTACCTTAATATGTTAGTGAAATGACCTTACAGCTTCTAAAGTTTTTGTCTCGTATCTACGTGCTCTGAATTTTAGAATGTACAGTATAAGTTTTCAAGAGAGCATTGTGAGTAATGTGTAATTTTTTTTGTAAACTGTATGGTGTTTATTTTGTCATCAAGTATTCTTTTTGCTGTGTTTGCCTTTATGTACTGTTGTTGTTATGCAGATGATAATGTTGAAGTATTTTCCGACAGTATGGTTCGAATCGCACAAAAGCTGGACCGCGCTGCAGCTTGCCTGGAGTATTTCACGACTCACGAGTGGAGATTTTCCAATGATAACGTGCAGCACTTATGGTCAACATTATCTGAGAATGATCAGAAGACCTTTAATTTTGCACTGTCAGCCCTTCACTGGCCAACTTACATGGAACAATATTGCCTGGGAAGCAAACTCTACGTTATGAAAGAAGAGCTAAGCACTCTACCTTCTGCCCGGAAACATCTATCGAAGTAGGTCTTCTTTCTAAACTTTGTTTATATTATTACAAAGTCATTTGTAGAGACTTAAATCATTTCATTCTTAAAGAGTAAACTATGATGCACAGTTTTAAGGAGGTGGATAAGAGAAGAAATTGAGACATAGATAGGAACTATTTAAGAACTGTTGTTTCAGTTCATAAGTGCAAACTTGATATGTGATGAACAGTTGATTGAAATTGAGTAGGTTTGTAAGTTGCAGAAGACTGAGAGGTGAAAGAATAGGAAATATATGGCAGTTGCATTGACAATAAGAATATGAATAAGGAAAGGGAACCATGCCAAAAGATGAGGATTCAGTTTTTTAGTGTTAATGATATCAGTTGTAAAGCAGTTAGATAACCAGTTACAAGTAAGTTTACAGGAAATAAGAAATACATGAATAGGAAGTATGGTTAACAGTCTTAAACTAAACTGTGTTATTAGTATTATTACAGTAATGTATTATTAAATGCTATTTACAGTATATAATATTGCACAGCGAGCTGTCATATATTTCTCACATTCACTGTACATACTTTTTATCACTCTATGTTTGGTTCCAGTAATAATAACAGTTAAGTAAGTGATGTATTGTTTTCTGTTTCAGGATGTGGTGGATTCATCAGGCCTGGAGGGTACTCGTGGTGCTGTTGGTGTGGCGTCTAATAATGCTTCGAAGTGAGACGGCCCGAAATGCTTGGTATTCCCTATTCCGGCTGTTGGTGAGGCTTTTGACCTACCTACCGTTCCTCAATAGGATATGAGGAACACCATTCCCTAGGCATTATATAAGTGTAATTGTACTGGTGTTGTTTTCTGTGGATTTTGCCCCCACTTTGCAAGATGATACTGATTATCATGAACATTTTAATGATGAAATGGATTATGACATTTTACACAATGATCAACTTGTGCTGTTGGATAGATCTACTGCTGCAGGTGTAGCCAGTAGGTGTGAGGGTTACGTGACGTGTGAGCAGAGCCCTGCGAAGGGGATCTCTGCAGGCTCACCCAAAGTACCTCCAGTACTGCTTGGACCACTGATCAAGAACGTTTTTTATTTCAATGGACCTGCATTGACTGATTATTCATCATCATTTGTGAAATATGTCTTAGTTTGCGAACTGACAGTGCTGAGATGACCTGTTGTGTACATGTACGTACTATGTGTGGAGGGACATGTGTCCTATGGTGAGCATTGCTGTCTTATATCTACCCAGTCAGCTGTGCTGTCAGGATGTCTGCAGGGTTGGATCATTGTTCCATGTGAAAATGGTGGGACAATCTTTTACAATTTCTTATTTTCCATAGTTCATTTTTTTTATTTTGCTCTTTGTATTGTCATTGTTATTATTTCATCTTTGTTTTGAAATGGGTCTGAACTTGTAGGTCAGTAGCAGGTCGTAGATTTACTCTCGTTTTATCATTCTTGTAAATTCTTGCTGTAAATGAATCAGTACAGAAGCTATGTAGAAAAATGTACATTTCCAAAGGCTAGCTGGCTTTCAGGCTGAGCGGTCATTATTAATGAAGTTCCGTTAAGGAAAATCGTAATGCGTTTGGCATTCGTACCCATATAGAGATTCATGTCGTATTGTGCATCACTGTTAGTACTGGTTCCTCTCTCTCTCTCTCTCTCTCTCTCTCTCTCTCTCTCTCTCTCTCTCTCTCTCTCTCTCTCTCTCTTGGATCAAACATTCCCTCATCATATAATTTCGATTAAGAGCACCAGTAGTTTTACAGAACTTACATTGTGGATGGAGGCCAGTATTTCAGTAAATGATACTTCTAGTTGTTTAGGAATGGAATGTGCTCTGTGAATTTTATATGAGAGTTGTGATTCTCTCTCTCTCTCTCTCTCTCTCTCTCTCTCTCTCTCTCTCTCTCTCTCTCTCTCTCTCTCTCTCTCTCTCTCTCTCTCTCTCTCTCAAAATTTATTTTGAAAAGTTTAACCATCTTTAGATGCCATTAATTCTTGATAGTAGAGTGAATGCTTTTGTGCATCTTGTATCTAATGGCTATAAAATACTGTACATAAAACATTGCATTGATAGGGGAGGACTATTTCTAAAGGGTTTCCCTAGACATATTCATCGACTGATTTCCTTTATCAACGGCATCTTTGTTGCTTGTGTTGATAGGAATCTGACTGCATTTTTTAATCTAGCTGTAAGAGGTTGTTGTAAGTTGACTGTAGTTCCCAGAAAGATTCGACTGGAATGAGAGGGAGTTTTAAAAAGTAATTTTATAGCGTTATGCATTTTGGTTTGTTTTTTGTATAGGGGAGTTTTCTTCTTTTCAAAACCACAGATGACAGATGAAAGATCCTTGCAGTTATTCAAAAGAACATATGGTTTGTGCTTAAGTTTGTACCTTGGCCCATCATGAGAAATCTCATTGTGATTGATCTCGCCGAAGATTTCATTTGGGGACACAAAACTCCTTGGGAATGTAGAAATTCTGCATTGTATAGTTTGGGTCTGGAAATCTGACATTGCTATTTCAAGCTTGAATGGATTGCAGTAATCAGTAGTGTTAGTTTATGTATTGTATCTGTCATGTTTTTTTATTTTTTTTTTTATCAACACAAGCTTTTTGCTAACCAGTGTATAACAGGTTATACAGTAGTTTTGAGGAAGCAGTTGTTATTATTGGGAAATGTTATTGCTATGAAATACTGCTCATCTTTATTATTAGAGAATTAAGCGGTTTAATATGGAGAAATTTAACATAGCCTTCAAGATGGAAACGATTGATGCCTTTTCATATGTTAAACTTGAATAAGGATACCTGTTCTTTTCCGATATCTGTCTTTCTTTTGTCTTCATTCATTAGTTCAGTGATGTTGATTGATTGGTATTACCCTGATTGTGGATCTCATTGTTAGAATGTTGTATGCCTTCATGAGATTTTGTTACTAACACTATTACATAAGGAACTGAAGCTCTCCGTCACCATGACACAGTAGAATCTATAGTGTAATGACTAAGGAACTAGTACTTTAAAAGGCCTTTTTGTATGGGGATTCAAACTACACTGACAAACTTTATTTTGTGAAGGCAGTGTCTTTTGTATATTTATGAAGCTATTATCTTTATTAAAACTTTTTTCAGGTTTGTGTTTACCTATTGCTGAATAGGGTTTTGTATTGTTTTATATTTTATTGAAAGCCATGAAGTAAGATTTTTGTTTTTTGTTTTTTTAGGAATGTTTACTTTTAACATAAAAAGAGTTATGCAAGAGCCAGGTTCTGCCGAGGGTCGTACGTCAGATTTTGACTGAATCTAGAATTGATGGGTACAGCCTGTTGTATTTTGTTACTGGAGGTTGCAATCATAGAGACATGGGAGCTATGGAAATATTCAGGAATTAGTAACTCAGGCATTTGCTTCTTGTTTGGCAGTGTGAATTTCCAGCTGCTCAATTTTGCCTTTTTTGTTAATTGCAAGTTGTTCTGATCAACACTGTTTCTGCTTGGTGTGTGTTCTTCAACCCAGTTAGTCCTGTTACATTTTGTGAACATTAATCTCGCAGGGATATCACAAGAAAACTTTTTTGTAAGAGTGGGTTTCCAAGGCTTGCAAAAGCAGGAGAGATGGTAGTAGGAAACCTGTGCTTGTACGAAATTAATCAAATATAGAATTTATTACACAGATTTCAGTGAAGATAGCGAAGAAGTAGTTCCCACACATGAAAACAAAGTTTCTTCATTTTTTTGTCTTTTTTCTTATTGCACAAAGGAATCATGGTTTCTTCTGAAAAAGGGCATAAAAACATTTGTGCCCTAGTCTTCCTTTCTCTGTAAATCTAAGAATTGCATTGAAATTCATTACCTATCACTTGAATTGATGCAACTGTAAAACGCTTATATGTAAATTCATAGGTAGAATGGTCTTTGAGAGTGTAAGTATATTACTTGTGATATTGCCAGAGTTGGTTTTATCTTTGTGCCTTTTTAAGGCTTTTGTTCAGAAAATGCAGTTTTAAGTATCACTGCTTGACATGAGTAAATGTACTATGATTTCATAAAAAGAAAACCCCCAAACATCTTGCAAAATTGTAAAGAACCTATAAAATTTTGGAAGTTTGTGTAATGTTGTAAATGAATAACTACAGAGTCACAGAAGTGTCCTTTATTGTTACTAAATAAATAGAGATTCTAATATGTATATCAATGAATTATAAAACAGATGGAAGGCTCATGTGTGAAGTAAGACTGAGCTTTACCTTTGCCTGTTCTGAACGATTTTGTTAGAAGGTAATTAGTATTTGATATTGTAATTTAAAAAATTTTCAGTGCCACATAAACTCCCATTTTTTCAACTTGTAGTATTCATGCATTGCGTGCCTACCGTGATGTTACTCCTACTTATGTTGAATTTCAAGGATGACATGATAGGCAACTAAATGCCCAAACTTTGACTAGGGCTGACAGAAAAGGAATTTAAGATAAACAGATTCCTGGGCTGGAAATCATATCTCACGGGTCTAGCTAGGAGGTTAAGTAGAAAGAAGGCTAGAGTATCGTGCATTACCCCCAAGGATACAGAAATGACAAAGACAAAGCATGAAACATACATCAAAATGAGAGGACGAGGTTGAAACTTAAAAGAAGAAAAGGTTGTTACCTGTTAGAGATAAGGAATCATAGTGGAAATAAGAAATGATCAAAGCATTCAGTCCAAAGATAGGTTGCCTCAGGAGACCTAAGTGTCAATTTTGTAGCCTATGAATAGAAGAAGAAACTGCATGTCACTACATATCCAGTTTTTGTTGACTGGTAAAGTACTTACGATATTTTCATTTGAATTCTGTTTTTCTTCCAAGGATTCAATATTTGAAAGCTCAACTGTCCATTGCTGTAGAATGTTCAGTAAAAGCAGAACATAAGAACCAGCATGTGTTATAGCCTGTTAGAAAGAGGAAAAATGTATTTTACAGCTAAAGAATATTAAGAAAGAAAGGTTGTAAAGACAGCTTGTCCACTAAGCAATAATAGGTCGAGAGGGGTTGAGCAAAATTATGTATCCTGTGGTAGGCTATCCCAAAACCCAAGCCAAACACTACTGAGGCTATTTTGTGGATGTATTTTGAGACTGTAAAACACTAAAGATAAAGAATATGAGCAATTCAGTGCATTTAATTATCTTGGATAAGTGAATTTTTGCGGAAATACTTCATAACCTGGGTTGTGGTAAGAAGTTTCTTGGCTTTGGGTACAGGACAGTGAAACGGTGTTCCTCATACAATTGTGAAATAATTGTCTGAACAGTTTTGTTGTGTAATGAATTGCTTAGCCAGGGAAAGTTCTTTTATTTTTTTTTTACGAGACTGCAGTTTTTCTTAAGTTTAGTGCTTAAGCACTTTTCCATCATGTTAGTATTAGAGCAGATGAAAGAGGCCCTTCCTTAAGGGTGTGCAAAAATAATTCCTTGGGTAATATTTAACAAAAAACCATGATTGAGATGAGCCAGTGAAAGTATGAAAACGTATTAAGTGAATGGTAAATGTCCATAGCAGCAGATATCAGAACAAATGTTTTGAGATAAATAATATTAAACAAGAAAAAAAATGTCTTGTTATGATGTTACAGTTAGTACCAGAATCCAGTGGATGGAGATTTACATTGATGAAAGGATAAATAGTACAGCCTTTTACGTACGTAGAAATTCATGTCATCAGTGTAAAAGTTCTTGATTCTGTTTTAATTTCAGAGAAGAGAATGTGCAGAGAATGTACCAGACTGTTGTGTCCAATTAGATTCATACAGGCCTGAACATTGCGAATGGTAGCATTTTAATAGGAACCATATACCATAAGCAAGTTTCTACTTGATCTAGAATTGCTGTGTTTTGTCGTACTTAAGGAATCTGTCTAGTTTGTTCTCTCTTTATATTGGGCACAACACAAGAAGAAACCAAAATTCCTTGCTTGTTATTGGTCCCTTGATTTTTGAAAGATTTTTTTTTTTTATTAATATGGAACACCTGCTAAATCTCTTTGCAGAAATAATTTTTTTGTCAGTACTTGCATTTCTTATTTGCTAATGTTATTTTTGATGAAATATCTTCCTTATTAATTTTTCTCACAGTTTTGTTGCTAATGTGGAAGTGCTTTGTTGTGCCAGTTAAACTGACTGCCTAATGAAAAGGACCTTATAGTACTGTATTGTATAGAACTTGATTGAAAAACTGTAGTATGTGTAAGACCAAAAGTTTTGTGAATGCTGTAGCTTGTTGTCAGGGTTGATCAGAATATGTTACTGTGTTTTGAATTCTGTCTTCAACTTGTGAAGTCTTCAGATATAGCAACGTTTCCCTCCTCAAATATTTTGATAGGTCCTGTAGGAGTTTGTAAAGAAAGGAAGAAGGTTTCAGCAAATTTGTTATCCTCTCGAGTTTTATGAGTACGTACTATTTATGATTAACCTGCTCTGTTCTGAGTAATTCCACTTCTTTTGCAGATGAATAAGCCAGATATTTAAATCACTGTGTTTTTTCTTGTGATAGCGGCTATGCGAGTCATCCTGACTACTTAATGCACAACTATTTAAACAATAAAACTGCCTACGTATTTGTAATCATTGATATTATTAGAATTCTTAGTGATACATCAACTGTACATCGCTCAGAAACTGCTTTAAGTGAAAATTGCCTTAGACTCAATCTTTCCTTGATGCAGAATTGAAGCAGTGGTTCAAAAACGGAAAGAAGAAAGAAGTGGGGGCAATTGCAACTGGATGTGGTTTGGTCCCACATTAATCAGTTGGACCCTGTTAGTCCACATGATGTGCTATCCTGTCTGTGTAAGATGGATTTTCAAGCCTTATTTCTATATTTTTGTTATAATTATGTATATACTGTATATAATAAGTCTTCACTCACATGCATTTGTGTACACAGGACAGCATGAGGTCCATTCACACAGATGTTTGGTATTTTGGCCAATGTACATTTGAGAGAATTTAATTGCTGTCATCAGTCCTTAAACAAGAAAACCACTTTTTGTTAAAGTTTCAACCTTGCTTGTTGCTGACTAAATTAGCCAGAACTTTTGATCTTCTGAAGTTTTCTGTGGAAGTCTTTGACTGCATTCAGCTGTAATCGAATTCATTATAAGTATGACAGAGCCAATGACTCAGTTGTGTTCCACTGCCTGCAGTATACTGATATTATTTGCCTGATTTAGTTAACACATGTAGCTCCAGAACTAAAGATGGAGTGAGAGTTTACTGGCACAGAATACTATGGGTAAGTTGTTAGTCTGTACACGCACATGAAAGCAAATACGCATAAATGCTTTTACCATATGTTGACACCTTTTTCCTGTTAAACTACACATTTAAAGTCTTGTGAAATGGAATTTAAACTGATGAGAACTGGAAATATTGTCATCAAAGCTTGCTGGTCATCCCAAGGAAAAACAGTAATCCAGATTTTTACATTTCTTTGGTGATGCATATTGCAAAAACGTACTTGTAGTACTGTATAGTGCCATGTACTCTTTTTTTTTTAATTTTTTTATATACATACATAAGCACAAATCTATGCTATAAATTTCCTTGTTGAGCCATATGCCCTGATCAGTGCACCCCTAGTTTTGATCTATCTAAATAATATTTATAAATTCAGAACAGGAATTATTACTTGTTCCTTCCCACCTAGCTATCCATCTTAGTGTGACATGGTAGCTGTGTTAAGCTGTCTTATCATGGTTGAGAATTCTGTTTACCAGTTACTATCTTTAATTATTGAATTTTGGTGCTTATAAAAGTAAAAATCGAAATGTCATGATTAATGTATAGTTATACTATAGGGTGCTGAGTTTGCACTGCACATGGCACATGTGAAGGGACATTTATAGTACAAGAAAAATCATCAATTGTCTTTAGCTGCTATTAATTTTATGTTGAAAGATTTTACACAAATATTTCGGTTTTGAAGCTCAAAAAAAAGATGTTTTCCCAACTGTTTTTGAATTAGAAATGTCTATTTTTAAAGTGGACCGTTCATATTATTATTTTCTAATTTAATTCTGTATTTGAAAGGATTTACTTTTATTTGTTCTGTTGAAATTTTTTTACATTGCATATATTAGTTGTAATTTTAAATTTGTTATACATGCTGCTCTATATTTATCAGTGTACTAATTCATCATCATTATTATTACTACTTATATATGATGCAATGATGCACTGAGGGGATTTTACCATGGTATCTAGTTGCAAAATTATTTATTTTTAAATATTAAAAATTTTCTTACAAATTTTTGCTTGTGAAAGGAAATACCAGGAATATAGTACTTGATATTTTCCCCATTTTTGTCCTTTGTGCATCAGTAATTTGTATGAAAAGGTTTTGTCTTGTTTTCTTATGCATTTCATTTTTATATAATTTTTTTTTTTTTTTTTTTGTTACAGGCAGTCTAGTTTTTGTATTTATTTCCTCATGCTCTTTTACATCATTATTATTAATACTGTACTTTTCATATACACTGTATATGATATATATATATATATATATATATATATATATATATATATATATATATATATATATATATATATATATATATATATATCATATCATATCATATCATATATATCTTGTTTGTTACTATTACAGTCAAATTTGTAACTCCATTCATCATAAATGCTTTATTCTTTTTTTTTTCTTTTTTTTTTGTCAAGGCATTGAGACGTGCTATCCTATGTTGGAATTTACACATATGTAGTATTTTGGATTCGCAGGTGTTTATTTTTCTACACAACATTGTTCAGCCATACCTATATTGTGATCCTTTGTACATAATGTACGTGGTATGAAAGTCATCTTCAGAAATAAATGATCAATGAAGCTTGTACATGTGTTATTTGAGAAAGTCTTTTCACCGAGTGTGTTTTCATGTTTGAATGTGTAGTCTACCATATGAGAAAAGTAACAGACAACTTGCTGATCACATACTTAATGGAATGCAGCAAAAATATAACTTCCTGTGTCACCTCTTATTTTATCAGGTTATGGGAGAGAATAATTATCTATTTGCAGGATATGAGATACAAAGATTGCATGGCGTCGTGATCCACTGTTTGACTGTACCAACCATTCACAGGTTTATCAGAAAGTTGTGGAATGAGGAAAAAATTCAATAGTAGAGAAGCCTAAATGTTTGAACAGTAGTTGCCAAGATAAGTACCTCGGAATGATGTTTTTTTTTACACTGCATACCAAACATCATCATTATCTCCATTTCCACATAATTTAAGGACATCCAAATAATGATGTATACCAATGATAAAAATAATACATCTTTAAGGAGCTGGTCTTCTTTTGAGACATAATGATTGACCGATGACAGGATCCTTGAAATGACATTTTCAATGGAATTCAGATGCAAGAAATGAAAAACTTTGGTGGACAACAAAATTAATGACACATTCTCCTGAAATGACTCATTTGATGGAGATTGGTAAGCAAATATTTGTGTATTTACAATAAGTTATATTTTGCCTGAACCTCACATTGTGGTGGTCCCAAGTTCAGACCACTATTGATTTGATTAGATTTCACTGGCAATGCAGCCTTACTGTCTTTGTGAACAAGGAGGGCTTTTGAGGAAGCCATAGATCTACCGGTTGAGTCACCAGCAGTCACTGCCTTGTTGTTCTTGGTCCCAGATTGTTTTTATGTTTGGTCTCCATGACTGGCCTTTCCCTTTTCTCTGCTGCTCTGAGTGACCCTTAAATATTTAAGTGATCCTTAATAAATGTATTTCAAGTCCTTTTTCATGGGTGCTTTATATATGTGATGAGAAGGGCAAAGAATGTATCAGCCTTTGCAGCTGCAGAAACCCAGAAAATCATGGAGGGAGGACAAAGGAGGTCTAGATGTGTAGAAAATTGAAATCAATGGAGGTAAACAATCAAAGGTGACCTTGAAGTAGCTGTAGCACTTTACAAGGTAATTTCATTCTGTCCTTGAGAGAATGCTTTGCAACTGGTTAGTAGTTTTATCATGAAAAGGAAATGCCAGAGAAGTACTTCTGGGGTAAAATTTTGCATGATTCATGTTTTGATTATGCGTTCTAAATGGACAGTAGAAATAATAACACACCTAGGCAGTTGTGGGATCTTGCTGTTGAATGGAATGGAATGTAGAGTTTAGGTCAAAGGTCAAGCAAGCACTGGGACCTATGAGGACATTCAGCACTGAAAAGGTCAAGCAAGCACTGGGACCTATGAGGACATTCAGCACTGAAAAGGACATTGAAAGTTGGTAGGTCTGAAAAGAATAACAGGAGGAAAACCTTGCTGTTGCACTTTGAAGTAATTGTTAAATGAGGGTGGATAGGAAGATGGAAGAAAGATAATATGAATGAAGGTACAGTAAAAGGAACAAAAGTGGTTGCAGCTAGGGACTGGAGGGACACTGCAAAGAACCTTTAGTAATGTCTACAGTGCCCCCTGTGAGGTGCACTGATGATGCTACCCCCCTACGGAGTCTAGCTGTTGATGCCTTCAACTCATTACAGTATACACAGCAGACGTAGTATGAGTGTTTAAGCCATTCCTGCTCTGATGGATTGTGATGATTTGAGAGGAAATCATGAAAATTCAGCACAAAAATAAAGCTAAAGATAAGAATGAAAAAATTAAAGTACAGAAAAGTAAGTAAAAGATACAGAAAATAAACTAAGAATCTACATACTATAAAATAAAACCACTGCAATTTGATGCTGAGAAAATAAGACAATAAAATTAAGGGAATAAGAAAATGAGATAATGAATGAACGGGTGATAATTAATAGATGTAAATGATTAAAATTAACCATACTGAAACAGAACAAAATTCCCCCAAAACTGTAAAAAAGTGGTTATATTAAAACAACACTATGTAGTGTTTTGGTTAGCAAAAATGGGCAGACAATTCATCGAGGAAATTAATATAAATCAATTTCAAATACCGTACTGTTCTTTAGTACTTGTCGTTGGAGGCGATAACGCCTGACACATTTGGTCCGTGAATTTTAGGTGTTGCTTCTAAGAAAATTAGTGGGAATTTTGATGAACTATGCATTTAGAGCTTTCATTTCCTCTTATTTCATTGTAAAATTGTTTTTATAATATTGTAAATTAGATGGCAGGCTCCTAAACCGTATAGAATCCTGTGCTGAAGTCAGAACTTCTATAGAGAGAGCAAATTAGACTCGTGCGGAGTTTTTACATTAAGGTGAAGTTACTTTACATAATAAAATAAAATAATAAGCAATTTATTTACACTAGGTAGTGTTTATACCTCAAAAAAGTATGCGATAACAACCACAAAAGTGTTTTTTTCAGTTTGCTTTAGAGAGAAACTCTATTTGAACACCAAAGCGAACGTCTCGCGTAGGCTAACAGACGCAAATTAAGAGTCGCGACGTAAACATTGGAGTCGTCTTCGAGGAGGTGAAAAGTCAACTGGACATTTAATTATCGAACACGTCATTGCTTTCGTTATTGGAGGGTATGGACGCTTCATTGATCATCTTTTGTGTATTATGAGTTAATGAGAAATCTCTGACATTATTTCGGAATTCCTAGATAGGAATATTCTGTCGTGGGTCATGTGCCGATAGGTAGGGTAAACAACCGCGGACGATCTATCGTCATCGCGCTGGCCAGGCCTTATTCACTCGATATTTAATTGGTGAAACAAGAATACAATTACAACTTTAAGCATACTATTCAAAAGATTGAAGGGTATTTCTACAGAAGCAATCCGCGGAGCCTAGACTATGGCAATTGACGTTTTCCTATGTTATTTTACTAAGAGTAAAACACCGCATTGTACAAGGTGGACCATGTACGATCAATGTGTACCACCCCCAAAAAAGTATTTGTTCCGATACGTAATACAAACCCTCGGTCCTTTAACAATAGGAAGGTAACTAGCGGCAGCTGGGACGGTCGTAAGCTTCGAACAAGGGGAAAGAACGGTAGTTTAACTGCTTGGTCCGAACAGTTCGCGGCGCGCGCGACTGGGAGGTAAACAAATCACTTTTGCTTTCGGCCGCGGGTGTGTGAAGGACGTGTTCGTCATCGCTCTCTGCCCGCTTCATCGTCGTATGCTTGTTTATATTGTGTTTTCTACTAATGGTTGGTTTGACTTGAAAATGAAACTGTAAAGTACACTGTTTTGCATTTCATTACTTAATTATGAACCAACATGGAGCTATCGCCGTAGATGCGGCGATTTCCTCTCTTTTCATGAATTGAACCCTTGAATTATGTCTCGGTGCCGAGGGCGGGCGCGCTCGCGCCGAGTCATGTCTTTGGGCGAACAAGTGTGTAATTGAAAAAGTAAAGACTGGGGGGGGAGGAGGGTTCCGATCGTATACAAACCCTCGGTCCTTTACAATAGGATAAGGTAACTAGCGGCAGCTGGGACGGTCGTAAGCTTCTCGAACAAGGGGAGGTAACGGTAGTTAACTGCTTGTCAGATCGTGCGCGCGCGCGCGCCCGAGAGGTGAAGAATCACTTTTGCTTTCGGCCGCGGGTGTGAAGGACGTGTTTCGTCATCGCTCTCTGCCCGCTTCATCGTCGTATGCTTTGTTTATATTGGGTTTTCTACTAATGGTTTGTTTGACTTGAAAATAAAACTGTAAGTACACTGTTTTCATTTTCATTACTTAATTATGAATCAACATGGAGCTATCGCCGTAGAGACGGCGATTTCCGCTCTTTTCATGAATTGAACCCTTGAATTATGTCTCGGTGCCGAGGGCGGGCGCACTCGCGCCGAGTCATGTATTTTGGCGAAAGTGTGTAATAAGAAAGATGTAAGTACTCTTTTTCATTATATTTTTGCCCTGTGCGTTCGTTGCCGAGAGCTTGATTGCGCTCGGCAAGAGCCTCTTATTTTGTATGAATAGAATGCAATGAAAGTGGATTCGCAATGCAGTTTTTCTTTTCATTTTCATTTATTAATTGCATCAAATTTAATTTTGGATCAATTTCCGCTCTTACCCGGGAATTAATCCTTACGATTTATTGCTGTGAAAGTGAAAATAGCAAGTGCAGTATTGTTCATTTTCATATATATTTATGTTAGCATCATATTATTATGGATCAAGTTTCCGCTCTTACCGGGAATTGATTTTTCCCCCTTTAAGTTCTATGAAGTGAATCGCAAGTGCAGTATTCTGTTTCATTTTCATATTACTTTTCACTGCTGTGCGGGGGTAGGGGAAGCGAAGGTCTGCCAGGAAGTCGTCGGAAAGCTCTCCGCGACGTCCCTTGGTATCCGATTCTTTGTCTTCTTTCCTGCCCCCCCGCTCAGCTTCCTCGTAATTTTTTTGGGGTCTTCCTTCCGTCTTTGTCCCCCCCCTTTTCCCCCGTTCGGGTGGGGGCATGTCTTCCCCCCCGTGCGTGAGGGAACCCCTCTTACTAATCTGTCTGTGCTACGCAGGTGCTACAGCCGTGGGAGACGACCTTGGACAGGTATGGGCCACTGCGGCTGCAGGGCGTGCTATCATCCACGATCTGCTGCAGCGTCTAGCGAGGTCTGGGGCGGTGACCTTTGGAGGTGGTCTCCAACTACAACCTTCACGGCCGCTTATCTGCTTCCCCCCGCTGGTCTACACTCCCCATGCTGTGTCGGCGTTGACGCCGTCTGCCGCCTTCTAGGGCCGGTTCGCCGCCGTAGCCGATGGAGGGGTATGCCCGCCGCCGCCTGTCTGGTTTGTTTCCGTTGTTGCCTGCCCCACAGGACTTTCCGCCTTTGTTTCCAGCAGCTCGCCCCTGGACCGGGCCGCCAGTACCACGCTGGCTGCCGATGATTCTACGAGGCGATGGCTGGGCCTGCCGTACCTGTCGCTGATGTGGTTCCCGCTACTGGCTTGGCTGTCCTTCTGTGTTTACCGCTGCCGCTGTTCCTGCCGCTCCTGAGCTGGTTGCTGTTCCTGTCGCTCCTGGTTCCTGCGCCTGTCCATGCTGGTCCTGCCCATGGTGTGTCTTCCCCAGTCCCAGGTCCTTCCGGACAGGTGCAGTCGGGCCGTGTTGCTTCGGCAATAGGCCCAGACTCCGGCCTGGATGGAGGACCCTGACGACTGTCCTGCGTGAGCTGACGAAGAAGAGGAAGGTGTCATCTTCGTCTTCGTCTGTTGCTGCCTCTTTTTCCCCCTTCCCCTTCGACTTCTAAGGCCCATAAGCCGAAGAAGAAGAAGGCTGCCTCCCCCCCCTAAGAAGTCTCCTTCGGGAACTTCTAAGGGCCCGTCCCACCTCGGTGGGACGGGGGGTCCTTCTGCTGGTTTTTCCTCCTGCTCCTTCGGGAGCGGGGCCCCGTCTCCCCTTCCGTAAGGAAGAGATAGACGGGGACCAGAGGAGTATCGGTTTAGCTCTGGTACTTCCTCGCCTGGTGCTAGCGGCGATGCCGCTACGCCAGGTTCCGGCTCGGTCTCTCGTTCGCGGAGATCCCGAGTGTACGCTCTCCCTCGGGAGACCGTGCAGCCAAAGTTTCGGCGCCAGAGTTCGCTCGGCGCCAAGACCACGGCACGGAGCAGAAGGCTGGCGAGAAACCGCTCAGGTGACTCTCGCAGCGACCCTAGCTGGTAACCGGGTTTTGTTATTCCCCCTAAGAAGACTCCTTCGGGAACTTCGAAGGGCTCGTCACATTCCGGTGTGACGGGGGGGTTCTTCTGCTGGTCCCTCCTGTTCCTTCGGGAACGGGGCCCGTCTCCCCTTCTGAGAAGAAGAAGAAGACGGGGACCAAATGGGTTGTGCTGGGCTAATACCGCTGGTACCCCACCCTTCGCCTGGTCTTGGCTAGCTTCTGCTGCTAAGCCAAGGTAACCGGCTCGGTTTCTCGTCCGCGAGAAGTTCAGCAGTGTACGATCTCCTTCGGGTGACCGTGCAGCCAAAGTTAAGACGCCTGAGTTCGCTCAGCGTCATGACCGAGGCACCGGAGCAGAAGACTGTCGAGAGCCGCTCAGGTGACTCTCGCCAGGCCAGCGGCCGCTCTCGCAGCGAAACCAGCCGGGTACCTCGGGTGGTCGGGTGACGGTCTTCTGAGCCGGCCACGGTTTAAGGCTGGGAAGAGGTCCCCCAGGTCCCCTCGACCGACGGTACCAGGCCTCGGCTGGGTTACCAGCGGTTTGACGTGCCGCGAGGACGCTCACGGGGTCTCACGGCGAAAGCGCGAGCTCTGCAGGTCACCTGACCGCCGCTCCCACAGGGGGACCGGCGCGAATACGGTGACCCAGCAGCAGCTCGTCTGACGCACGGGACCGGGGTCGACGTGCTCAGTCGAGCCGCTCGCCACAGGTGAGCGGCACGGCCAGGCCTGCAGATCGATCCCCACCGCTGTTGGTGATCGGCTGCAGCCCCCCACGTACGCTGGTCCTGCCAGCGAGCGGGGGGGAGCGTCAGGTCTGTCTCTCTCCACTACCTTCAACTTCCTCGGGCTACACGGGAAGAGCGAGGTAGCTAGGAGTGATCGAGAGGTGCGCCGCTCACGATCCCCGTCACGACGCCGCACGTGCCACGTATGGGTCTTAGGACCAACCAGGACGTACGCGCAAGTGATTGGAGGCTACCGTCAGGGGGGGGTAGGGGGTAGCGTCAGTTCTGTCTCTCCCTACCTTTCCATTTCTTCCTCGGGCTACACCGGGAAGTGAGAGGTAGCTTAGGATGATCGTGAATAGGCCGCCTCCACGATCCCCGGGTCACGACGCCGCACGTGCCCACTAATGGTCTTAGACCCAACCATGACGTACCCAAGTGATTGGAGGGCGACCGTCAGGGGGGGAGGGGGTACGTCCAGTTCTTGGTCTCCTCCGATACCCTTTCCAACTTTTCCTCGGCATAACGGCCAGGAAGGAGCGAGGTATATAGGAGTGATCGTGAGAGATGCGCCGCTCACGATCCGTCACGATGCCGCACGTGCCAGGTTGGTCTTAGGACCAACCAGGACGTACGCGCAAGTGATTGGAGGCAACCGTCAGGGATCTGTTGCTGGTCTTTCTTCTGAAGGAGGAGGGTCCTGGGAGCTGCTCTTGTTGGAGGGACTGGACGGTCCTACTCCTCAAGACGCTGTAACTTCCGAGATTCAGAGTAACTTTACCCAGGTTATTGGACTGATTCGTCAGCACAACGACCTGGGGGAAGGATCGCCGCTCCCACCAGCAGAAAGCCCATGTCTCTGCTCGAGTCGTTTTGGGGCCCGAGAGGGAACCCAAACCGACGGTGGGTATGCCGCGATCGGAGCTTGCCGATTCTGTCTTGAACCAGAGTCTCTCGTCTCCGGACAAGAAGGCTCTCTCAGTTCTGGCCGGTCGATCAAGCTACTTCCACCTCCTCTACTGCGACAGCGGCGTTTCTACGTGTCTTCGGACACCGTATTTAAATACTCCTTCGGTCCTCCTGAGAGGTTTCGACCTCGACGAGGACTGGAATGAGTCGGAGGACGGTATCGGCTCTCTCCTGTAGGTGTCGATCAGCCCCACCCAGACGACGTGTTTCACAGTGGCGGCAGACCCTACCTACAGTGAGAGTTCGTAAGCCTCCCTCGGGGAAAACGTTTTCCTCCTGACGATACGTTTTCCCAGACTTGAGAGGCCATCGCCGCAAGGCGATGGCTGCTCCTACTCTTCTCCAACTGCTAGTTTCCACTGGGAAGGGCGAGCGAGTATCCAATTCCTCCCCCATTCCCTCTCTCCTTACGGCTACGAGGGAAAGGGGAAGGATCCTACAGAGATTTCTCTGTAGGATCCCACGTTGGGGACTGCGCTACCAGGGGGGACCTTCGTTCCTACCTGACGTAAGCCCCGGTCGTTGAGGAGGGATCCTGCCCCATTCTCGTTTTTCTACGGGAATCGAGAGGACCACCAGCCGATATCGTTTGACGAATTCGGTGGGGGTTTCGCAGACTGCTTAGAATTCTACGGAATTTCTAGCGCATTCAGTGTGTTAGAGTTTCTTACGATCTCCAAACACTTAGGCGAGACCACGGTCCAAAGTGAGCGAGACGAGAATCCCCGATATGTTACACGATAATCGGGAACCTCGCCTATGCTCGAATTCCTGGAATTTCTAGCATTAGGAAGAAGACTGCTGCTGAAAGAAGACTATCTCACAGTAGGCGACCAACCTGGAATAGAGAAGAACGGACGGGAATATCCAGTTTTGCTTGGAACTATCGTCTTAGTATTCTGTTCACCATTGAAGCTTTCCTTCGAGGAAGACTTCTTCACTTCTCTTTGTTTATAGAGAACGAAGGTGGTCGATCTCCAATCCTTATTTTGTTTTTCTTGAAGGAAAGAATTTAGGATGGACGATCGTTGTTCAAGAATCCTACAAATATACTACACGTATATTAACCTCGCGACATGATTTCTGCTAAGCAGTTGAATGGTCCGAGGGGTATGGCGCATATCCTGGTTATTCTACGGATTGCGACTTAGACGAAAAGTATCTAATTGAACTGCAACCCGGGTTGCCTGCAACCTCCCAGGAGTTTCCAGTTTCATTTTATATACTTATGGTGTTGTCACAACAACACCATTTAAGCTTTTATATTTACCGAAATTCGTTTCGCTTAAATATAATTGCTCGAGCATATCTTTTTATGCTCGGTGGTTATAGCCGAACGCATTCCTTCGTGGAAAGGATTACTTGGCAACTCAGGATGACGAGTCAGCGACAGCTACTGCGTATTGAATTGCCCGAGGCATTTCAGTATCAGCTGCCGCTTTGAGATAGACGGTTGTTTATGTCTTTCTCACCTGCTTTGATTGAATAACCAACCGTATCTCTGCCCAACAATCACGGACTTAAGTCTCTGATTAACGGGATTCTCGCATACATGAATGACCATCTACTGCTGATAGACGCTAGTATTCATCGTCTTCGGTATTGCGAGAATTTTAAACAGAGATATCTATTTCGACTCTCATCTTTCTGTTTACCGCACGGTAAAAGAATTCTGTAATAGTCTCTTGCTGCATCGGATCCCGATAATGCGAATGATTTTTGCGGAATCTGAGTTTGTCCTCAAAATATCTTGTATTCGGAGGTGTACAATTGTTCATTGTTCACCCCGGATTAGCAGATGTATTGAAAGACATCGCCTACCCTCCCACACCTGCCAGCTCTACTTCCAAACGTTCAGCCCATAATGAGAAGCAGTTTCTTCAAGCAGGCCTTCCCCTCTGGTGTTTCATGTACTGAAGAACGCCCCGCTTTCATTTGCACAACGGACAGCAATGAAATGGCGGTTAGCGTTTTCAGTCATTTGTAAGCACAGGTTTAGAATCTTGAGATTCCTTCTCTCGATTCAGCTGGAAGACGTAGGTTGCATTCATTGCCTACCTTCGTCTTCAACGTCACATAGTGTTGTTTCTCCTAAGCTGAGATCAACGTCTATGAGTTTTCTTGCATCAAGGGACCTCGTCTTTTGAAGGCAATTGACTTTCGCCTTTTGAGCTTATGCATTAAGAGAATCATCGCGCGCCGTCCGGCATCGGTGACTAACAAAATATTTTATTTGTTTGTTTGGTCTCTCAGCATAACTCTTAAAGGGCGAAGGTCACGTGACTTAACCCGGATGCTTGGACAACTTGCCTCTACTGATTCCGACCAGTCAGTCGGCAGCTGTCAGAGCGCCCGAGTCAGTTACGAACTATGCTGTGGACTTAGTTCGGTTGTTCCAGAGCAATCATTACTTCGTCTTAATAGCTTGTCAGTATGAGTACTGTACATAACCAAAGTCGAGAAGAGGGATAGGTCATACGACTATTCCCTTCTTTTCGTCTTAGGTAACTGCATGACTTCTCTTGAGAAGTCAAGCACAAAGGGATGGGATTTGTGACGCTCGATTTCGTACCGATCTTCGTAGCGAAGACTCAGAACCCTTCGGTAACTGACGATTGGTTCGAGTCCTTCACAATACCCTCCCTAATGGACGTTCACCGCCTCCGATACGAAGGTCTATGCTGCTTTGTCCCTGTGAAGGTGCGACGGAGCTGTGCTGAAGAAACTCGACACCCAAAGGATGAGTGCGGACGCTCTTCATCATTATCTCGCGTTCCGCAAGAACTTCTCCGTGCAGGTAATGAAGGCAGGCGCCTGGTCCAA
This sequence comes from Macrobrachium nipponense, assembly GCF_015104395.2. NCBI lineage: Eukaryota > Metazoa > Arthropoda > Malacostraca > Decapoda > Palaemonidae > Macrobrachium > Macrobrachium nipponense. Next base: position 65,481,595 of record NC_087214.1, on the reverse strand, counting down.
CCGGACCGCATGCACCTCCTTCTACCTTCAGGATATTGCCCACAGTTCCTTGGATCTTTTTCCTTGGGAACCGTGGTGGTTGCTCAACACGGTTGTGGTAATTAACCCAGACCCTCGCAGGCTGAACAGCATCGAGTCCTGGTGTGACCGTAAGAATGGATGAGGAATGAGAGTGTGACTGGCTCCTCTTCCCATCTTTTTCTCCCTCTACCTTTGGGTAGAGGGACACGGTCGTCACCCTGCTGGGTAAGGACAAGATGCAAGGTGAGCTACTCAATAGAGCACCATCCTATCCCTTTCAGTAGGGATAGGAGTAAATATCCACCACTTCCTCCAACAAGGGGGAGGAAGTGGATGCCAACTTGAGACAAACCCATCATTTTATGATTGTCTCTTGCAAACAGGAACAAGTTCTTGCTTGCTGGTACGAAGAGATACGCTTGCCACTCTTTCTTTCTTAGTACTTGGCCCAGAGGTCTGACCATTGATCCTGCGGTGCACACACCCCGATCAATCGGACAGAGGTTTGGATCCCTCCCTTGCTCTTACGACCAGGGAGGCACTCCAGGGTTGGACGAACACCCCCAGTCTGTTCACCAAAAAGACTCAGATTCCTCCCACCAAGAAGTGAGTCTTCCTATTGTTAAAGGACCGAGGGTTTGTATTACGTATCGGAACAAATGACAATTGTTCCGACACGGCATACAAACCTTCGGTCCTTTTACAATAGGAAGGTCTACTGCGGCAGCTGGATAGGTCGTAAGCTTTCGAACAAGGGGTTCGGTAGTTAACTGCTTGTCCGGACAGGCGCGCTTGCGCGCGACTGGTAGGTAAACAAACCACTTTTGCTTTCGGCCTGCTGGCTCTTTCGTGGACGTGTATCATCGCTCTCTGCCCAGCTCATCGTCGTTGCTTTGCACATGGTTGTGTTTTTCTTTTTCTATTTAGCTAGTGAAACTGAATTGTAAGTACAATCATTTGCATATTTATTTCCATTGAATTCAAGTGTGAATTAAAGGATCTTGGTTTCACCACGCCCTCCGATTACCCGAGTGCCGGGACTGAAGGGCGTAAGTGCGGGAATTCATTTTCCCAGAAATGATCCTCGTATTGTGTATGCTCGGTGCCGAGGGCGGGAGCGCTCGCTCCGAGCGTATATTTGGGTTGGAAATGTGTAGATGAAATCGTAAGTAAGTGCTCTTTTCATTTATATTTTTTTGACCTGTATGCCCGTTGCCGAGCGAATGCGCTCGGCACGGAAACTTATTCTGTATGGAAGTGAATCGCAAGTACAGTATTC
>NC_087214.1:65458717-65479795 GCF_015104395.2 Macrobrachium nipponense | reverse complement strand
AACTGTACGGTTCGTGACTTGCCAGTTTGATGAATATGACTCATGGCCTGAACGACGCAAAACGATATTATCTTCAAATTTTTCTTTGGTGTTATGGTTTTTTTTTTTTTATCATTGACAGACTCAGACTCTCTCTCTGCTGATTGGTTGTTTTAATGAATGGGTCTTTAGGTTTTGTATGAATATTTGCTCTTTCTGATATATCAATATATCAGTATATATATATATATATATATATATATATATATATATATATATATATAATAAATAATAAGTATTTGTTCCGACACGGCATACAAAACCTTCGGTCCTTTTACAATAGGAAGATACTAGCGGCAGCTGGATAGGTCGTAAGCTTTCGAACAAGGGGTTCGGTAGTTAACTGCTTGTCCGACAGGCGCGCGCGCGCGACTGGGAGGTAAACAAACCACTTTTGCTTTCGGCCTCACAGTGGATGGACGTGTGTGTTCGCTCTCTGCCCGCTGCTCGTCGTTTGCTTTCTAGTTTGTTTGTAATTGTGTATGAAAGAGCTTGTAAGTACAGTTATTCTCTCTTATCATATTAACCCTCTTACGCCGATTGGACGTATTAAACGTCGAGTCAAAATGTCTCCCGTATGCCGATTGGACGTATCATACGTCGGCTCAAAAAAGTTTTTTTAAAAATTCGCAAAAAAAGGAAAAATACTTATAGGCTACCAGCCGAAAACTTTTGTATCACGCGCCTTGGGGGATGCTGGGAGTTCACGGATCAAAGGCGTTTGTTTTGTTTACAATCGCTACGCAGGCGCGCAAGCGCGAATTTCTTTCTTATCGCACTAAAAAGTATCAGTGACACATCTCGGAAATTATTTCGTCACTTTGACATAATTATTGCACCATTTTAAATTATCCTTTACATGAAGTATTATATATGAAATATGCGCAATTTCATGCACAATACAACTAAACAAAAAATACTCATGATTGTAGCTTTTATCAATTTTGAAATATTTTCATACAAATAACGATAAGTGCAAAAATTTCAACCTTCGGTCAACTTTGACTCTACAGAAATGGTCGAGAAACGCCAATTGTAAGCTAAAATTCTTATATTATAGTAATATTCAATCATTTGCCTTCATTTTGCAACAAATTGGACGTCTCTAGCACAATATTTCGATTTATGGTGAATTTAGGAAAAAACTTTTTCCTTACGTTCGTGCGATAACTCTTCCGATAAATTTTTTTCGTGCGATTGTCCTAATGTTTGCACCCTTTTAAATTTGCCGTTAGATAAAGTTTTATATATGGAAATGTGCGCAATTTCATGCACAATACAACAAAAGACAACCCATGGTTGTAGCTTTTATCAGTTTTGAAATATTTTCATATAAATAACGTTTAAGTGCAAAAATTTCAACTTTCGGTCAGCTTTGACTCTACCGAAATGGGGTCGAAAAACGCAATTGTAAGCTAAAACTCTTATATTCTAGTAATATTCAATCATTTACCTTCATTTTGCAACGACTTGGAAGTCTAGCACAATATTTTGATTTATGGTGAATTTATGAAAAAAAAAAAAATTACGTTCGCGCGGTAACTCTTCCGAAAAAATCAGAATTTTTTGTGCGATTGTCGAAATGTTTGCACCATTTAAAATTAGCTGTTTCATAAAGTTTTATATATGAAAATGTGCGCAATTTCATGTAGAATACAACTAAAAATGATTGAAGGAGTGTTATTTTCTTTTTCTCTTTTTTTTTCGAAATATTTGCATATAAATCACGATAAATAGAAAAAAAAAAACCACGTTCGGTCACAAATTTTGACTCTACCGAAATAGTTGAAAAACGCAATTGTAAGCTAAAACTCTTACGGCCTAGTAATATTCCGTCATGTTTCTTCATTTTGAAACAAATCTGAAGTCTCTAAAACAATATTGTGATTTATGGTGAATTTTTGAAAAATATATTTACCTTCACTCCGCGCGCCGATTCGCGGCCGCAAGTCTCCGAAATGACTACATGGCATTATCCTAATATTTGCTCCTTTTCATATTAGCCTTTTTATAGAGTTTCATATATCAAAAATGTGCGCAAATTCATGTAGAATACAATAAAAAATAATTGAAGGTTGTAGCTTTTCCTCCATCTTTGAAAATGTGCATATGAAAAAATATATATATTAAAATTTCGACACTTCGGTCAAATTTAACTCGTCCGAAATGGTTTCGAAAATCTGCAATTCTAATCTAAAACTCTTACAGTAACGTAATATTCAATCATTTGTCTTAATTGTTGAAACAAATTGGAAGTCTCTAGAACATTATTTAGAATTACGGTGAATTTATGAAAAAAATATTTTTTTGCGTCCGCGCGTTACGAATTCGTACATCATTTTGTATGATAATATTTTTCCGGTGTTACTTTTATTGTTTTACAATGTATTATATATCAAAATGATCGCAATTTAGTGTACAATACAACGCAAAAAAAAGTAACTGGTTAGCTTTGACCGTTTTCTGCACAGCGTGATTTGAATACAATTATGTATGAATTTTTTTTTTTCGCTACCATTATATCGCATTATTTACATATGATAATGATATTATTTTTCATTTCTGATGGTTGCATTCTAAACTTCAGGCAATGACAAAAAAAAGGAGCCAAAAATGAACTCTTAATCTTCAAAAAGTACGCGCGCTGTAATTTTTTGAAAAAAATTATTTTTTTCCACTTCCGCGCTCACTCCAAACCAGGCCCGGCATACGGGAGACGTTTGATTTTAGGGCTCCGGCTTAAGAGGGTTAATTACGCTGAATTGAATTATGATGGAATCTCCCCGCCTCGCTACCCAAGGAGACTTTGCCCGGGTACCGAAGGGCGCAAATGCGGGAAGTTCAGATCATTCCCCGAGATTGACCCTCATGTTTTGTGTGCTCGGTGCCGGGGGCGCGAATGCACCCGGGCCGTGCCCTGTGATGTTTGTATGGACTGGTCGGAGGCGCAGTGGACTTTGTATGAGGGCAGGAAGAAGCGAAGGCCTGCAAAGGAGTCGTCGGAAAGCTCTCCCGCGACTCCTTTGGTCACGGACACTTCGTCTTCTTTCCTGCCGCCCGCTCAACTTTCCACGTCTCGCGCCTTCCCCTTCTTCGGGGGCGGTGTCTAGGTCCTTCTCCTCTCCCGATGTGTCGAGTGTGGAGGAGGGCGCTAGATACCCCGACGTAGAGTTGTACTCTGGGTCCTCTATCCGCTCGTCTTCGCGCGAGCGGGTAGAGGATCCTCCTAATCACCCGACTTTTGCCTCCTCAGGTGCGGTTGCCGTGAAGGATGACCTCGGACAGGTGTGGGCATCGTTGGGACTGCAGGGCGTGCCGAGTGTCCAGGGGCTGCTCTATCATCTCGCTGGCTCCGTGGCGGTTACGCATGCTACGGTCACAACCACCACCACGACCCTGACAATCACCTGGCTACGCGTCACCTCCTCACCTGGTGTACACCCAGCACGCGGTCTCTGTGACACCCACAACATCGGTGCAGGGGCAGTCGCCGTAACTCGGGGGAGTGTGATGCTGCCACCTGGGTTTGCCGTGCTGACCGCGACCGGACTTCATGTGCCCGAAGAGCTCGCCCCTGGACCTTCCCACCGGTACCGATGACGTCTGTGCCGTTGGTTCGACCAGCTGTATCTTGCCGTACCTCCGGCCGTGCACCACCGCTGCTGTTCCTGTTCCTGATCCTGCCGTGTCTGCTGCCGTTCCTGTGATGCCTCGCACCTGCTGATGTTGTTCCCGTTCCTGCGCCGCTGCTCCATCCGATGCTGGTCTGTTCGGACAGGTACGTCCTCCGGGCCCTGTTGCTTCGGCAACAGCAAGCCCCGCTCCGTCCGGATGATCAGACCTGACGTCGGTCCCTGAGGAGGTTGACGAAGAAGAAGGAAGAAGAGGAGGAAGGTGTCGTCGTCGTCTTCATCGTCTTCTTCGTCGTCGTCGTCTGCCGCCTCTTCCCCGGCTTCTTCGTTCTAAGGCTCCCCCGCCTAAGAAGAAGAATGTCGCCTCCCCCCCCCCTAAGAAGTCTCCTTCGGAGCTTCTAAGGGCCCGTCTCGCTCTGGTGAGACGGGGGTTCTTCCGCTGGTCGCCCTGCTCCTTCGGGAGCAGACCCGTCTCTTCTCCCGCAAGGAAGAAGACTACAGGGACCAGAGGGGTGCCAGGCTAACACCGGCACTTCCTCACCTTGCTGTCAGTGGTTCGGCCACAGCAGCAGATCCGGCTCGGCCGCTCGTTCGCGAGAGGTACCGAGTGTACGGTCGCCTACCAGCGACCGTGCAGCCAGAACCAGACCTCTGAGTCCGCTCAGCGTCAGGTTCACGGCACGGAGCGGAAGACTGGTGACAGCCGCTCACGCGACTCTCACCAGACCAGCTCTCGCTCTCGCAGCGAGCAGCTGGCTACCCGGGCCGGACGTGACGGTCCATGACCGGCCACGGGCTGTAGGCTGGGAAGAGGTCCCCCCGTTCGCCGGCACCAGCCACGGCTGGTACCAGCGAACTGACGCACCGTGAGGACACGCACCGTCTCACGTGACAGTGGAGCTCGCCGGTCGCCTGACCGTCGCTCTCACAAGAGAGCGATCTGGGTACGGTAAACCAGCACCAGCTCCTCTGACACACGAGACCGGGGCCGCTGTTCTCGGTCCAGCCGTTCTCCACAGCGAGACGGCTCGACTAGGTCTGCAGCTCGATCGCCACCACCGCGGGTTGACGATCGCCTGCAGTCCTCCAAGCCCGCTGGTTCTGCCAGTGAGCGAGGAGAGAGCGTCAGGTCTGCCTCATCCCATCCTTCAACCTCCTCGGGTTACACCGGGAGGGGCGAGGTATTGAGGAGTGATCGTGAAGGGTGCGCCCTTCAGGATCCCGCCACGTCGTCGTACGCACCAGGCTCGGTTCTCGGACCAGCCAGGTCTTACGCACAGGTGGTTGGAGGAGACCGAGAGGGGCTGTCGCTGTCCTCTCCTTGAGGGAGGAGGGTCTCGGGAGGCGCTCCTGTTTGAGGGACTGGACGGTCCGACTCCACAGGATGCAGTCACTCCTGAGATCCAGAGGAACTTTGCCGAGGTTATTGCGCTGATTCGTCAGCACAACGACCTCGGGGAAGGATCGCCGCTCCCACCATCCGAGCCCACGTCCCGGCTCGAGTCGTTCTGGGGCCCGAAGAGGGAACCCAGACCGACGGTGGGTTTGCCGCGGTCAGAGCTGGCTGACTCAGTGCTGGGACCAAGTTGAATCGCTTGTCTCTGGACAGACGGTTCACTGAAGTCGGCAGGTCTAGCAAGCTACTTCCACCTCCTCTGCTACGACATCGGCGGGTTTTACGTGCCATCTGAAGATCCGATGCCGCCCAAACAGGTGAACCCGGAGTTAGCGAGGCTGACTCCGGGTGTGTCTCTGCAACAGCTCCTGTCCGAGAACCTGTGGTTCTCGCAGCAAGAGGCACTAGGCTGGAATCTACGCCATGGCAGCTTTCCAGGCCGTCTCCTGGCTAGATCTGTGGTCCCTCACAGTATCTAAGGTCGCAGCCAACTCTGGGGGAACTTTCTCCCGAAGATGACTCGGCCTTCAGGAGACTTTGCCAGTCTGGGGAAGAGCCATCTCTTTCCTTGCCCACCAGACGGTGAACCTGTGGGCCCAACCTGGTTCTCCGACGAAGGGACGTGTCCTTACTCGGGTTTCCAGGGCGGCCGAAGGGCGTGAAGCGGCGTTGGGACTTCGAAACGGACCTTTACGAGTTACCACGTCTCTCTTCCAGGAGAGATGGTGGACGCGCGGTGGACAGACGGCGCACTGAGGACAGTGACCGTCGGTTCACCAGGCAGTCTCGAAGGCTTCTGGGCAGCCTCGGACTGCGGCCAAGTCTAAGAGCTCGGCTAGCGCTTCCTCGGCTGCTAAGACGGTTGCTGCGTCGAAGCCCCGAGGAATGACTCTGTCTTCTTCGACTTCTGGCAAGGGGGGCCGTAACCAGCCCTCCTCCCAGCCCTCCTCATCCCGTGGAGGCTCTGGGAAGAAGTCGAAGAAAGGGGGGGGAAACGCTAGGGACGGCGTTCCCCCTCACCTGCTGCCGGAAGTGGGGGGGTGCCTGGCCAGCCATTGGCAACTTGGCAGCGCTACGGCGCCGAGACCTGGATTGTAGATGTCCTTCGGGAGGGATATCTATTACCCTTCGAATCTCGGCCACCCCTCACCTCCAACCCGGTCCAACAGCAGTCGTACGTCCCCGGGTCACCGAAGGACGTAGCACTCAGACAGGAGATCAAGACCATGCTGAGCAAGAGAGCTGTAGAAATCGTCACGGATCAGTCACGGGACGGGCTTTTCAGTCGACTCTTCTGGTGGAAAAGTCTACGGGAGGCTGGCGCCCGGTGATAGATCTCTCTCCCCTGAACCGGTTTGTTCGCCAGACCCAAGGTTCACGATGGAGACGGCACGCTCAGTGCTCGACTCCATCAGGGAGAACGATTTCATGCTTTCGGTGGACTTGAAGGATGCGTATTTCCAAATACCCATTCATCAGTCCTCCAGAAAGTACCTCCGCTTCATCCTCGACGGGAGGGACGGTGTACCAGTTCATGGGCACGTGCTTCGGTCGGTCTCAACCGCCCCACAGGTGTTCACACGCGAGTGTTCACTCTGGTGTCTGCTTGGGCCCATTCGCACGGGATACGTCTGATGAGGTATCTTCGACGATTGGTTAGTCCTGGCGAGCTACCCGCTCGCAGTTGCTACAGGACAGGGATCGACTGCTCGAGTTCTGTCACGATCTGGGGATCGTGTGAACTTCGAGAAGTCCGATCTCGAGCCCAAGCAGAGGATTGAAGTACCTGGGTATGCTGATCGACACGGTAGCAGGGCGAGTCTTCCCCGCAGACTCGCGGATCAGCAGATTCAGGGAGGCAGCCAACCATTCCTGTCTCGGCAGGAACCAGGTAGCTCAGCGATGGCAAGTCGTGATCGGACACCTGTCGTCACTCGAGAAGTTAGTCCTCACGGGCGTCTTCACCTGCGGTCTCTTCAGTGGAGACTAAAAGGAGAGTTGGTCGCAGGCGACGGATCCCCCAAGCTTTCCAGTGTCACTGACACAGGAGGTGAGGCAGGACCTAGCCTGGTGGCTGGACGACAGGAACCTCTTAAGAGGAGTGCCTCTGCGCACTCCCCCCCCCACCCCCCCCGGACATGCAGCTGTTCTCAGACGCATCGACCGAGGGATGGGGCGCACACCTGGAGGAGTTGCTGACTTCAGGAGTGTGGGACGAGAACGACAAGCACCTTCACATCAATGTACTGGAACTCAAGGCAGCGTTCCTCGCTCTCCAAGAGTTTCAGGACCGCTGATGGGACACTCAGTGGTGTTGATGTGCGACAACACCACGGTGGTGGCTTACGTCAACAAACAGGGGGGCCTAGTGTCTCTCCCGTTGTACCAGTTGACTCGGCAGGTGCACGAGTGGGCTCAGGCACACTCATAGAGCTGTCGGCACGCTACATTCCAGGAAGAGGAATGTAGTAGCAGACACGCTCAGCCGTCGGATCAGGTGATAGGGACCGAATGGTCTCTACACCAGGACGTGGCGGAAAGGCTCTTCGACCTGTGGGGGCGACCAGTTCGTGGATCTGTTCGCCACCCGGCACAACAGGAAGCTCCAGGTGTTCTTCTCGGCCGTGCCGGACCCATGGGCAGCTGCAGAGGACGCTCTTCAACACCCGTCCCGTGGACAACCTCTTCGCCTATGCCTTTCCCCCGTTCAGCCTGATTCGCAAGGTGATCAGTCGAGCGCTGGTCACCCCGAATCTCAGGATGATCCTGGTGGCTCCCAAATGGCCACAGGCCATTTGGTATCCGGACCTGCTGGCTCTTCTCGCAGGAGAACCGAGAGAGATTCCCCTTGGCACAACCTTCTCGCCCAGCCCACGTCGAGCGGTACCACCGAGCAGTCCAGTCCCTACGTCTTCACGGCTGGCTGTTATCCACCATCTCTTGCGAACGAGAGGCTTTTCTCGTAGCGCAGCAACAGAGATGGCTGGAAACGTCCGTCAGTCCTCTGCAGCTGTGTACCAGGGGAAGTGGGCCGTCTTCTGTGGTTGGTGTCGTAGACGGGGTCTATCTCCTCTCAGAGCCACTCTTCAGCAGGTAGCGGATTTCCTCGTGTTTCTTCGCCGAGAGAAGCTCCTTTCAGTCCCACAGTTAAGGATACAGAGCCGCCTTGGCGCTCGTCCTGAAACTGAGGGGGTTGGACATCTCGAACTCGTTCGAGATCTCCTTGCTGATGAGGAGCTTCGAGAGGTCTTGCCCACCCAGGGAACTCAGGCCCCCTGCGTGGGACGTGACTCTCGTCCTTAGGAGTCTGACTCGAACACCGTTCGAGCCACTCCGAGAGTCGTCAGACAGGGATCTGACCCTCAAGACCCTCTTCTTGCTGGCCCTGGCATCGGCGAAGAGAGTAGGGGAGGGAACTTCATGGTCTTTCCTATGATGTACGACACTCCAGGGGATGGGGATCCGTGACGCTCGATTTCGTCCCGAACTTCGTTGCGAAGACTCAGAAACCGTCAGTCCCTGATGACAGGTTCGAGTCATTCACGATTCCCTTCCTCCCTATTGGACTTCACCGATAATGATGCGGATGAGATGCTGCTTTGTCCTGTAGGGCGCTACGGCGCTATCTGAAGAGAACTCGACACCTCAGGCCTGAGTGTCGACGCCTCTTCGTTAGCACCCGGGTCACCAAGAAAGAAGTATCCAAGAACACTCTTTCATTCTGGCTGCGTGAGGTCATCAGGAGGGCGTATGAGGCTGATGGTAGTGACGACATCCGTACGTCCCGTCCGAGAGCTCACGAAGTCAGAAGTATTGGCCCCTCGTTGGCGTTTCGCAAGAACTTCTCCGTGGCGCAGGTCCCGAAGGCAGGGGTCTGGTCTAACCAGAACTACCTTACGTCTTCTACCTTCGGGATATTGCCCACAGGTCCTTGGATACTTTTTCCTTGTTGGGACCCGTGGTGGCTGCTCAACAAGTTGTGTAGCTAACCCAGACCCTCGCAGGCTGAACAGCATCGAGTCCTGGTGTGACTGTGTGGATGGATGTGTGGTGAGTGAGTGACTGGCTCTCTCTTCCCATCTTTTTCCTTCCCCTCTACCTGTGGGCAGAGGGCCATGGTCGTCACTACGCTGGATGAGGACGAGATGCAGGTGAGCTATATGACAGAGCCCCATCCTATCCCTTTCACTAGGGATAGGAGCAGAATATCCACCACTTCCTTCTCACAGGGGGGGAAGTGGATGCCTACAAGAGTCAAACCCATGACTTTATATTTGCTCCTGTACAGGAACAAGTTCTTGCATTGCTGGTACTAAGAGATGCGCATGCCCTCTCTTAGTACTCGGTCCAGAGGTCTGACCATTGATCCTGCGGTGCACACCCCGATCAATCGGACAGAGGCTTGGATCCCTCCCTCGCTCTTACGACCAGGGAGGCTTCCAAGGTAGGGCGAACACCAGTCTGTTCACAAAAGACTCAGATTCCACCCACCAAGAAGTGAGTCTTCCTATTGTAAAAGGACCGAAGGTTTGTATGCCGTGTCGGAACAAATGACAATTTGTCCCAAAATTGCATTTTTCCTAACTATACAAACCTGAGGTCCTTTTACACATAGCCCCACCTCATGCCACCCCTCACTCGCAGTTTTTGCTTGGGCCAAAGCAAAAGTGATTTGTTTACCTCCCAGTCGCGCGCGCGCGCCTGTCGGACAAGCAGTTAACTACCGAACCCCTTGTTCGAAAGCTTACGACCTATCCAGCTGCCGCTAGTATCTTCCTATTGTAAAAGGACCTCAGGTTTGTATAGTTAGGAAAAAATGCAATTTTGGACAAATTGTCATATTATCAAGGTCATGGAATGTTCTCTAAATTTCTTTTTCCTCACTGTCTATAACCTTCCATTTTCCAACATGCGAGTCGAATGCTTGCATTCTCTCTCTCTCTCATCTGTCTCTCTCTCTCTCTCTCTCTCTCTCTCTCTCTTCGGTCTCGGTTTAAACTCCATGGATGGGTAGATAAAGGTCTTCAAATTCCTGGTGGCAAATATCATTAACGACTTATCTTCCTTAATTTATACTTATTACACGTTCGATCGTCGACCCTGGATCAAACTCATGTCATAGAGAGAGAGAGAGAGAGAGAGAGAGAGAGAGATAGAGAGAGAGAGAATTTGCTTCCATGATGAATACTATCTTAATCAATAAACTATTTTTTTTTTTTTTTACTGTCTGGATTGGCTGTTCCACGGCTGAGCATAAACGTCGTAGAATCTGTGGACCTCCTCGCTATGACAGATACGGTGAGTTCACGAATCCCCGCAGGTGAGCATAGGCTATTATTAGCTATATCAAGGTACTGGGTCAGCAGTTTCACGCCTCGCGCAGTTTCTTATTTCAAAGTCCAGCGATAGACCTTATACACCTAACTGCCTTTCTGCTTCTTAAAGTAGAAGTGAGAAGGAAAACTGTCATATTAAAATACAATTGCATAACTCAAGGACATCCTCTAACGGAGGCAACTGAAGGCATCTAGTAGTTACCAGGAGACAAAACTCAGGACAAATGAACTGATGTTTAATAAGAGCCGAGTGGTAACTTAAGGACTTATAACTGTCTGATAAAACGGCAAAGGCATTTTATGCACATGCCAGAAACAATGAATGAGGAACCATATTCTGACTAACTACCCAGACCAGAGTTCTCTTAGAACTGGAGAATACAGTCGATATGCTATTAGAACTGGAATTTATACTTATTGATTTATTGTATCTCAGTGCACCTACCGTGACGGGAAATTGACGACGGTGGGGCTATTTATGTAATTTGTTGTTGCAGCCTTCTTCTAGTATATCACGTACGAATGTTGTGCTCTGCGGTGTCCTAGCTGCTCCTGATTTTGTGCGAGTTCAATGGAGATTTTACAGAGCAGTGGCATGGGGTCTAAGAAGATAAGAGGAAGTAAGCATGCTTGAGAGATTGGTGGAAAATGTGAAAGAAAGAAGGTCAGGCTTAGAGGCTTTAGTAAAGATGAAAGAGGTATGGGAAAATCACAATGATGGTATGGGAATGTGTCGAGGAGGGAATGAAGAGGGCTTGGGAGAAGGAACCTGTTAGATGGAAGAAAATCGAGAGGGAGACAGAGATGAGATGGCGAGATAAAGTGAAGGAAGATATGGAGAGAAGAGGTTTGGTGGAGGATGATGATGCCTTTGATAGAAGGCAGTGGAGGCGAAGAATGTGCATCAGGCGACCGACCCCTTGATGTATAGGGATGACTGTTGGAAAGAAGAATGAAGATTTCATTATCAACAGACTATCTGCTTTATACCTCACGGAATAAATATACGATTCAAACTGCGTTATATATGGTAGTATTAGTTCCACGAGTCACGTTTACAGTTCTCCTGATGGAGACTCTCGTGAATGAATCGTTCCTAAAGGCGAAGGAAAAAGTCAGAGCAAGGTCAAGTTAAAGAAGCTGAACAGCTTTGCTGGTAAAGAAACACTAGATGGATGGAACAGAGCAGGTTGTTCCCCGAAAGAAAGACACTGCAGAGAACCACCTCCGTACAGTTTGCAGTGTGCCATGCAAGGGACGTTGTAAGACCTAGCCACCCCTAGAGACAGAATACTCGTGCTACAAAATATTTGTAGAGAGAGAGAGAGGAGAGTATCAGAAAAGTAAAGTCCAGAAGATAAAAAAAAAACTCTCTTAAAATAGACCAAACTTCATTAGGAACCAACTGAAATAAATGACAGAGTTAACATTTACCTCAGGCAAAACTGGACGAGATGAACTGCCATCTTGTGATCATTGACACAGTATTTTCTGCATCCTGCCACCCCCTCCCCTCTCCACCCTTCCCCCTTCTCCCTGGGTATTTTACGCCCAGGTGCTTGGGTACTGAGCAACGGAGAACCCCATCAGGCGAAAGCTAATCTAATGGAAATGTGAAATAGATGGAGCTCTTGCAACTAAGATAATTTACGATTCCACCTTCGGTATAACTCTGTATAAAAAAAAAAAAAAAAAAAAAAAAAAATGGCAGGTGCGTTTAGTACATCACATAATTCTCGCAAAGAATGGGGGTCGGGGGCAAAAATACCAGTAAAAAAAAAAAAAAAAAAAAAAAAAAAAAAAAAAAAGAGGGTTCAACTTGATACCAGTGAAAAGTATCTATATTTACACAACTATTGGGTTTCCCTTCTACACCTTAGTTACGACTCGCCTAACCTGATTATCATCTACCAGGTACCTTATTTGCTGATTGGATAAATGTAAGCGATTAATAGGGCATCTACTGTAACAGCATGGTTCTCTGAGGAAACATATTGTAACTCCCACAATGCATTCTAGGCCCATTTTCTATGCAAACCTGAACATATGCATCTCCCCTTCATTACACAGTCCATACGCGTATTTAACAGCCTTGGAGATCTCATTTCAGAGCTTTGTCGGCTGTCCAAGTTTACACACCAAAACTGTCACTTTCTCTCTCTCTCTCTCTCTCTCTCTCTCTCTCTCTCTCTCTCTCTCTCTCTCTCTCTCTCTCTCTCTCTTTCCACCACAGTCACCAACATCCTCCATATTAACATCTGTATCATTCTGTCATCGTTTTTATCATTTTGTCATAAGTTTTTCATTCTATCATAAGTTTCTTTGTAAGGAGATATTGTTCCAATCCTATGAGACATTCTTGCGCTGAGTAACAGATCAAGCTATAGTCAGCTGTATTCTCAGTTATAGTGTTTAGACTGACTGATTTATCTATTATTAAGCTGCTGTCTCAGCAATCAGGGACACCAGTGCAGGAAATGCACCATTTGCTAATACAGTCCGTAATAAAGAAATGTCTGAATAAACATACAAATTATACACTAAGATATGAAATAGAATTAATATTAACAATGACACAAAACAAATAAATCAGCAAACTTGAAAATTGCAACTGAACTGAAGACAATATCGCCTTGATAACATTCGGATGGACAAGTTACCTTTCTCATCTTGGCACCTAAAGAGAGGAAACGTATTTTAACGTTTCCCTAGACTGGGATTCTCAGCTTACAAGTTCCTGACGGTGGAGGTAACTGAGCAGCCAAAACAGAACATTGGTTTATCTATATACATATGGGGAGATTTGATTTCCACAATTCCCTAGTAAATCCTTATATAAAACACATGGACTTTCACAGGGGAGTGGCAATTAAAGCATCTGTTTTGTTCTTATAAAGTGTTTTCACCAAATATAGTACTACTCGTCTCTTTGATCGTTCACGACACCAACAGGTATTCGTACCCTCGCCCCCCCCCTCCCCCCCCAAAAAAAAAGACTAATTTCAACACCACAATGCTGTCTTGATTAAAAAATAACCCAGTCTGCAAATCTGACTCATCAGCACATTAACTGATGAGAGAGAGAGAGAGAGAGAGAGAGAGAGAGAGAGAGAGAGAGAGAGAGAGAGAGGCTATCTCTGTCATGAAAGCACAGGCCCCTCTGGACTGCTCTGTGGACAAGAACTTGTGATGACAGAAGGCAAGACTCAATTTGCAACAACGAAAGCACTGCTCACGATGTTACACCCTCTAATTCTTGAATTGTTTTTTTTATCTTTTATTTTTTGTATATGTAACTTGATGAACGCAGGATTGTAACGAATGTTTAATAATGTGTATGATATAAGATTGCATAAGATGGCTTCATCAAGCCCCTATTGACTGCTTATGGCTAGTGTTACCGAATCCATATATAACTAAAACTGAGGTCTTAGGTGTGTAGACCCGTAGCAAGTCCGGTAAATAATCATCGTTCTTTGGTGGAGAATCACTGGTAATAATCCCAGAATAGAAGTAGGATTTGCCTGCAGAATAATTCCATAACTTGGGAAGAAGGAATTTTGTTTCGCACTATACATACCTACTACATACGTAACGTACGTACCTACATACACTCATGCATATCTATCTATCGTATATATATATATATAGAATATAATATATATATATATATATATATAAACATACTCTATTGACTACACCATTCAATCTCAGATTCGTGGTTTTAGACTTTTTTTTTAGTTCCTCACACAACGCTAACGAAACTCTGTATCACACATACATATTTCTAGCATATTTAAAGCATACTTAGAGACAGATCGAAAATAAACTTGTATACGCTAATCCATATCTGGCAGCTCTTTTTGACGAATTCCGAGAAGGATATAATTCCAGCATTTTCTTGAATAATATACCAGTACAGTCTGCATTAGATCAACTGCTAAACTTATGAGATTTCTGGGTTCGGTCACTATGATAATCGGTTTTCTACTAGAATCCAACCAAGCTGCTTATGACGACTGACCCACTTATCGTTGAATTAGGCCATCCAGGGTTCACTGGAACGTCAAAATTCGTTAAAGTTCAAGACGAAGAGGAATGAATTTGACCTGGAGACGTTTTGTGTAGAAGGGAAGAAACACCTGTCTCTCGGTTTCAAAATTCATGTCCGATTGTAGTAGCAAAAATCAATATTGGTAAAAATGCTGGAAAAATGGCGTGAAAACGAAATATAGATACTTTACTTTATATTTAAATCTATACATAACTATTAAAGTTTAGTAATTTGTATAAATGAGACGTTTAATTCGATAATGTAGTCTTGACAAATGACTCGAAGTCAAGGTTTCTTCGGCGTGATCGAACGAGGCAGCCGAGAGCGGAGGCTTTCGCTGCGAAGAGAACGCGCCCGAGCTGTTTGTTTTTTTTACATTCGTCGCGGAGCTGCCATGATGACCTGAGCCGTCTCCTTCTCAAGATCTTCCGTCGCAGGAATTCGTTGCACACGTGGAGCGATGTGGGCCAACGACGAAGCCGTCATCGCCACGAACGACGACGCGAGCTCTTGCAAGTAGGTGCGCCGTGGCTCTGGGATATTTGGCCCGACAGATTCATCTCGTACTTCGTCAGGTCGACGGAGCGAAAGGCGCCCGAGATAAATCGGGGCTACTTCGCCAGGGCGGTGGCGATCAAGATCCTCGTCGATAAATTCGTGGAGGTCCGTCCATCTTTTTTTTTTTTTTTTTTTTTAGTTTGTTGCTTTTGAACATGTTTGAATGCCTTTTGAATTGCCTAGTTCGCCAAAGCCCTCAGCTAACAACGGGCTAAGTTGCAGCACCGTACTCAGTGTAATGGTTAGTAATTGACTAATTTTGTGGTGCCTTTACTATGTAATTTTCTCACAATATTTCATTAGATTTCCACTATCTCACATGTACTGCATCATATAGGCTACTAATGTCGTTTCCTATGTTTGGGCAAAACTTTTCTTTATTAAACAATATCTCCATGCATAGGTCTTCCCCAAGATTACCACAGTCCACTAAACTGAAGGTGCTTTGTTGGGCCAGGACACTTTGTACGCCCATGTCATGTGCACGTACTTGTAATGACCACAGAGAATCCGTCACAAAGCTTAACATAGCCTAGTCTATTCCAGATTACTACTAGTTTGTTCCTCAGCTGCATAATTCCACAAACAAGATATTCTGTCACAATATGACAGTCTAACTGTCTTCGCTCAGTAGACACATATTCACTTTCCTCAGTGTCAACTCTACATTGTATTGCTTGTTCTGATAAAGACAAAATTTAGAACTTTATTATTCATATCCATGATCAGTATTTTCAGCTGTTTCTTTTATTTAAATATCCAAAGCTTTACAACTTCTCAAGTTCACCTTTTATTCACATTTTGTGTTTCCTGTCGATACATTAGGCAAATTTCTAAGTACTGTATATACTCGCATATCATGTGACTCCCGAATTTTCCCCTTTAAACAATGATTTTATCACGTATCTCACGTATCATGCGAGTTAAATTTAGGAGACCAAATAACAATGGGCTAATCTCTTTTCCTCCTCTTTATCTATTCCATTTTTTATTTAGGCTAAACCCTTTTCCTTCATCTCTTAATCTATACCATCTTCTAGTTAAGTTTAAAAAAGTATCGGTAGTAATGATATACTTGTTTAGAAAACACATACAGCCAGAAACAGCTGATTTGCTATGAACAACCAATCCGATAACAACAGCCATTTTGCTTGCATTTCACCATTGTACGATAGTAAAAAATTACCATAGTTTATGTTACAAATGACGTTAAGGAGAATAGGACTGGTATATTTTTACATTACAGGTAGTAGTCGACTTACTACCGTTATTATGACCAACCAGTCACAAATCAATTAGGACGTAAGTCGGCCCGTGTTAATTTTCCGTAAGAATGTTGTACTAGCCTAGCCTACACTGGGGTAACCAGTACCATCTTTACATATAGGGTAGCCTAGCCTACACTACACAGTATACTTTATACATATATGGCATATTCATTATTAATTACAGCTAATTCTCTAGGTTCAATGCATATTGGCTTATGATAATTCAGTACAAGAGAAATGAATAACATTCAACAAGTTAGTCTCATGTATACATACGATGATGATGATAGCGTGGTACATAAATCGTATATATATGAATACAGTAGCCTAGTCTTTAGTATACTGTATACTACATATAAGATATATTGTTCCGATACGTAATACAAACCATCGGTCCTTTAACAATAGGAAGTAGCTAGCGGCAGCTGGAACGGTCGTAAGCTTCGAACAGAAGGGGATGAACGGTAGTTAACTGCTTGTCCGACAGTCGCAGCGCCGCGCGACTGGGAGGTAAACAAATCACTTTTGCTTTCGGCCGCGGGTGTGAAGGACGTGTTTCGTCATCGCTCTCTGCCCGCTTCATCGTCGTATGCTTTGTTTATATTGTTTTCATTTTCATTACTTAATTATGAACCAACATGGAGTTATCGCCGTAGATGCGGCGATTTCCTCTCTCTTTTCATGAATTGAACCCTTGAATTGTGTCTCGGTGCCGAGGGCGGGCGCCCTCGCGCCGAGTCATGTATTTTGGGCGAAAGTGTGTAATTGAAAAATGTAAGTACTCTTTTCATTATATTTTTGCCCTGTGCGTTCGTTACCGAGAGTGTGATTGCGCTCTGGCACGAGCCTTTTATTTTGTATAATAGAAATGCAATGAAAGTGGATTCGCAATTGCAATATTCTTTTCATTTTCATTTATTTATTTGCATGAAATTTAATTTGGATCAATTTTCGTTCTTACCCGGGAATTGATCCTTACGATTTTTTTGTGAAAGTGAAATCGCAAGTGCAGTATTCGGTTTCATTTTCATATATATTTTATGATAGCATCATATTATTGGATCAAGTTTCCGTTCTTACCCGGGAATTGATCTTTTCCCCTTTAAGTTCTATGAAGTGAATCGCAAGGGCAGTATTCTGTTTCATTTTCATATTACTTTTCACTGCTGTGCGGGGGTAGGGGAAGCGAAGGTCTGCCAGGAAGTCGTCGGAAAGCTCTCCCGCGACTCCCTTGGTATCCGATTCTTCGTCTTCCTTCCTGCCCCCCGCTCAGCTTCTTCGTTGTATTTTGTATTTGGGGTCTTCCTTGCGTTCGGGATGGGGCATGTCTTCCCCCCGTGCGTGAGGGAACCCCTCTTACTAATCTATCTATGTTACCGCAGGTGCTACATCCGTGGGAGACGACCTTGGACAGGTATGGACCACCGCGGCGGCAGGGCGTGCCTAGCATCCACGGGCTGCTGCAGCGTCTAGCGAGGTCTGGGGCGGTCTCCACTACTACCACGGCCGCTTATGCTGCTTCCCCCCCTCCTGGTCTACACTCCCCATGCTGTGTCGGTGACGCCGTCTGCCGCTACTAGGGCCGCCGCCGTACCGAGGGGGAGTTGCCGCCGCCGCCTGTTTTATTCGTGTTGCCTGCCCCAGACTTCCGCTGTTCCAGCAGCTCGCCCCTGGACCGGCCGCCAGTACCCAGGTTCCGCTGGCTGCCGATGATTCTACGAGGCGATCGCTGGGCCTGCCGTACCTGCCGCTGATGTGATTTCCGCTGTTGGCTTGGCTGTCCCTTCTGGTCTACCGCTGCCGCTGTTCCTGCCGCTCCTGAGCTGGTTGCTGTTCCTGTCGCTCCTGGTTCCTGAGTCTGTCCCATGATGGTCCTGCCCACGGTGTGTCTTCTCCAGTCCCAGGTCCTTCCGGACAGGTGCAGTCGGGCCGTGTTGCTTCGGCAATAGCCCCGGCTCCGGCCTGGATGGAGGACCTGACGACTGTCCTGCGTGAGCTGACGAGGAGAGGAAGAAAGGAAGCTGTCATCTTCGTCTTCATCGTCTGCTGCTGCCTCTTCCCCTTCGACTTCCAAGGCCCATAAGCCGAAGAAGAGAAGGCTGCCTTCCCCCCTAAGAAGAATCTCCTTCGGGAACTTCTAAGGGCCCGTCCCACCCCGGTGGGACGGGGGGTCCTTCTGCTGGTCCTCCCTGCTCCTTCGGGAGCGGGGGCCCGTCTCCCCTTCCGTAATGAAGAGATAGACGGGGACCAGAGGAGTATCGGTTAGCTCTGGTACTTCCTCGCCTGGTGCTAGCGGCGATGCCGCTACGTCAGGTTCCGGCTTCGGTCTCCTCGTTCGCGAGAGATCCCGAGTGTACGTTCTCCCTCGGGAGACCGTGCAGCCAAGTTTCGGCGCCAGAGTTCGCTCGGCGCCAAGACGCGGCACGGAGCAGAAGGCTGGTGAGAGACGCTCAGGTGACTCTTGCCAGGCCAGCGGCCGCTCTTGCAGCGACCAGCTGGTAACCCAATTTTCCCGTTTTCCCCCCTAAGAAGGCTCCTTCGGGATCTTCTAAGGGCCCGTCTCGCTCCGGCGATTCGGGGAGCTCTTCTGCTGGTCCCCCCTGCTCCCTCGGGAACAGGGCGCGTCTTTTCTTCTACCAAGGAGAAGACGGGGACCAGAGGAAGTACCAGCTTCGGCTGGCACTTCCTCGCCTGGTTCTAGTCGGTTCTGCCGCTAAACCAGGATCCGCCTCGGCTTCTCGTTAGCGAGAAGTACCGAGTGGACGGTCTCCCGCGGGAGACCGTCCAGCCAAAGTCTTGACACCCGAGCTCGCTCGCCGTCAAGACCGAAGCGCGGAGCAGAAGACTGGCGATGTCCGTGCAGACGACTCTCGCCAGGCCAGTGGACCGCTCTCGCACGACCAGCTGGCTGCTCGGGTTGACGTGACGGTCGCTGACCAGCCACGAGTTGAGGCGAGGAAGGGGTCCCCGCGGCCGTCGGTACCAGCCACGGCTGGTACCAGCGGACTCGACGCGCCGAGAGGACGCTCGCCGGTCTCACCGCGACAGCGAGCCTAGCAGGTCACCTGACGCCGCTCCCATCGGGACCGGGCGGAGACGGTAACCAGCAACAGCTCGCCTGACGCTAGAGATCAGCGTCGACGTCCTCAGCCGAGCCTCTCGCCCCAGGCGAGCGGCAAGGCTAGGCCTGCTGCTCGATCGCCACCGGCGGATTGACGATCAGCAGCAGCCCTCCAAGCACGCTGGTCCTGCCAGCGAGCTAGGGGGGAGCGTCAGGTCTGCCTCCTCTCCTGTACCTTCAACCTCCTCGGGCTAACACCGGGAGGAGCGAGGTACCTATGAGTGATCGCGAGAGGTGCGCCGCTCGCGATCCCGCTATGACGCCGTATGGACCAGGCACGGTTCTAGGACCGACCAGGACATACGCGCAGTAGCTGGAGGCGACCGTCAGGGGTCTGCGCTGTTCCTCCTTCTGAAGGAGGAGTATCTTGGGATCTGTTCTTGTTGGAGGGACTGGACGGTCCTACTCCGCAAGACGCGGTTACTCCCGAGATACAGAGGAATTTGCAGAAGTCATTAGCTGATTCGTCAGCATAATGACCTTGCGAAGGATTGGCCGCTCCCACCAGCAGAGCCCACGTCTCTGCTCGAGTCGTTTTGGGGCCCGAGAGGGAACCCAAACCGACGGTGGGTCTGCCGCGATCGGAGCTTGCCGATTCTGTCCTCGAACCAGAGTCTCTCGTCTCCGGACAAGAAGGCTCTCTCAGTTCTGGCCGGTCGATCAGCTACTTCCACCTCCTCTACTGCGACAGCGGCGTTTCTACGTGTCTTCGGACACCGTATTTAAATACTCCTTCGGTCCTCCTGAGAGGTTTCGACCTCGACGAGGACTGGAATGAGTCGGAGGACGGTATCGGCTCTCTCCTGTCAGGTGTCGATCAGCCCCACCCAGACGACGTTCACAGGGGCGGCAGACCCTTACCTACAGTGAGAGTTCGTAACCCTCCTCGGGAAAACGTTTTCCTCCTGACGATACATTTTTCCCAGACTCTGAGAGGCCATCGGCCGCAAGGCGATGGCTGCTCCTACTCTTCTCCAACTGCTAGTTCCACTGGGAAGGCGAGCGAGTATCCAATTCCTCCCCTATTCCCTCTCTCCTTACGGTTACGAGGGAAAGGGGACGGATCCTACAGAGATTTCTCTGTAGGATCCCACGTTCGGGAGCGGCGCTACCTGGGGGGACCTTCGGGTCCTACCTGACGTAAGCCCCGGTCGTTGAGGAGGAATACCTGCCCCATTCATCGATTTCTACGGGAATCGAGAGGACACCAGCCGATATCGTTTGACGAATTCGGTGGGGGGTTTCGCAGACTGCTTAGAAATTCTACGGAATTTCTAACGCATTCAGTGTTCGAGTTTTTTTACGATCTCCAAACACTTACCCGAGACCACGGTCCAAAGTGAGCGAGACGAGAATCCCCGATATACACGATAATCGGGAACCTCGCCTATGCTCGAATTCCTGGAATTTCTAGCATTGGGAAGAAGACTGCTGCTGAAGAAAATATCTCACAGTAGGCGACCAACCTGGAATAGAGAAGATCGGACGGGAATATCCAGTTTGGCTTGAACTATCGTCTTAGTATTCTGTTCACCATTGAAGCTTTCCTTCGAGGAAGACTTCTCCTTCACTCTCTTTGATAGAGATCGAAGGTGGTCGATCTCCAATCCTTATTTTGTTTTTTCTTGAAGGAAAGAATTTAGGATGGAGATTGTTGTTCAGATCCTACAAATA
>NC_087214.1:65440723-65458217 GCF_015104395.2 Macrobrachium nipponense | reverse complement strand
AACTGTACGGTTCGTGACTTGCCAGTTTGATGAATATGACTCATGGCCTGAACGACGCAAAACGATATTATCTTCAAATTTTTCTTTGGTGTTATGGTTTTTTTTTTTTTTATCATTTGACAGACTCAGACTCTCTCTCTGCTGATTGGTTGTTTTAATGAATGGGTCTTTAGGTTTTGTATGAATATTTGCTCTTTCTGATATATCAATATATCAGTATATATATATATATATATATATGATATATATATATATATATATATATATATATATATAATAAATAATAAGTATATTATCAAGGTCATGGAATGTTCTCTAAATTTCTTTTCCTCACTGTCTATAACCTTCCATTTTCCAACATGCGAGTCGAATGCTTGCATTCTCTCTCTCTCTCTCTCTCTCTCTCTCTCTCTCTCTCTCTCTCTCTCTCTCTCTCTCTCTCTCTCTCCTTCGGTTTAAACTCCATGGATGGGTAGATAAAGGTCTTCAAATTCCTGGTGGCAAATATCATTAACGACTTATCTTCCTTAATTTATACTTATTACACGTTCGATCGTCGACCCTGGATCAAACTCATGTCAGAGAGAGAGAGAGAGAGAGAGAGAGAGAGAGAGAGAGAGAGAATTTGCTTCCATGATGAATACTATCTTAATCAATAAACTATTTTTTTTTTTTTACTGTCTGGATTGGCTGTTCCACGGCTGAGCATAAACGTCGTAGAATCTGTGGACCTCCTCGCTATGACAGATACGGTGAGTTCACGAATCCCCGCAGGTGAGCATAGGCTATTATTAGCTATATCAAGGTACTGGGTCAGCAGTTTCACGCCTCGCGCAGTTTCTTATTTCAAAGTCCAGCGATAGACCTTATACACCTAACTGCCTTTCTGCTTCTTAAAGTAGAAGTGAGAAGGAAAACTGTCATATTAAAATACAATTGCATAACTCAAGGACATCCTCTAACGGAGGCAACTGAAGGCATATAATAGTTGCCAGGAGACAAAACTCAGGACAAATGAACTGATGTTTAATAAGAGCCGAGTGGTAACTTAAGGACTTATAACTGTCTGATAAAACGGCAAAGGCATTTTATGCACATGCCAGAAACAAATGAATGAGGAACCATATTCTGACTAAACTACCCAGACCAGAGTTCTCTTAGAACTGGGAGAATACAGTCGATATGCTATTAGAACTGGAATTTATACTTATTGATTATTGTATCTCAGTGCACCTACCGTGACGGGAAATTGACGACGGTGGGCTATTTATGTAATTTTGTTGTTGCAGCCTTCTTCTAGTATATCACGTACGAATGTTGTGCTCTGCGGTGTCCTAGCTGCTCCTGATTTTGTGCGAGTTCAATGGAGATTTTACAGAGCAGAGGCATGGGGTCTAAGAAGATAAGAGGAAGTAAAACATGCTTGAGAGATTGGAAAATGATGAAAGAAGAAGGTCAGGCTTAGAGGCTTTAGTAAAGATGAAAGAGGTGATGGGAAAATCACAACTGAGATGGTATGGGAATGTGTCGAGGAGGGAATGAAGAGGGCTTGGGAGAAGGAACCTGTTAGATGGAAGAAAATCGAGAGGGAGACAGAGATGAGATGGCGAGATAAAGTGAAGGAAGATATGGAGAGAAGAGGTTTGGTGGAGGATGATGATGCCTTTGATAGAAGGCAGTGGAGGCGAAGAATGTGCATCAGGCGACCGACCCCTTGATGTATAGGGATGACTGTTGGAAAGAAGAATGAAGATTTCATTATCAACAGACTATCTGCTTTATACCTCACGGAATAAATATACGATTCAAACTGCGTTATATATGGTAGTATTAGTTCCACGAGTCACGTTTACAGATCTCCTGATCGAGACTCTCGTGAATGAATCGTTCCTAAAGGCGAAGGAAAAAGTCAGAGCAAGGTCAAGTTAAAGAAGCTGAACAGCTTTGCTGGTAAAGAAACACTAGATGGATGGAACAGAGCAGGTTGTTCCCCGAAAGAAAGACACTGCAGAGAACCACCTCCGTACAGTTTGCAGTGTGCCATGCAAGGGACGTTGTAAGACCTAGCCACCCCTAGAGACAGAATACTCGTGCTACAAAATATTTGTAGAGAGAGAGAGAGGAGAGTATCAGAAAAGTAAAGTCCAGAAGATAAAAAAAAAAAACTCTTAAAATAGACCAAACTTCATTAGGAACCAACTGAAATAAATGACAGAGTTAACATTTACCTCAGGCAAAACTGGACGAGATGAACTGCCATCTTGTGATCATTGACACAGTATTTTCTGCATCCTGCCACCCCCCTCCCCTCTCCACCCTTCCCCTTCTCCCTGGGTATTTTGCGCCCCAGGTGCTTGGGTACTGAGCAACGGAGAACCCCATCAGGCGAAAGCTAATCTAATGGAAATGTGAAATAGATGGAGCTCTTGCAACTAAGATAATTTACGATTCCACCTTCGGTATAACTCTGTATAAAAAAAAAAATGGCAGGTGCGTTTAGTACATCACATAATTCTCGCAAAGAATGGGGGCAAAAATACCAGAAAAAAAAAAAAAGAGGGTTCAACTTGATACCAGTGAAAAGTATCTATATTTACACAACTATTGGGTTTCCCTTCTACACCTTAGTTACGACTCGCCTAACCTGATTATCATCTACCAGGTACCTTATTTGCTGATTGGATAAATGTAAGCGATTAATAGGGCATCTACTGTAACAGCATGGTTCTCTGAGGAAACATATTGTAACTCCCACCAATGCATCTAGGCCCATTTTCAATGCAAACCTGAACATATGCATCTCCCCTTCATTACACAGTCCATACGCGTATTTAACAGCCTTGGAGATCTCATTTCAGAGCTTTGTCGGCTGTCCAAGTTTACACACCAAAACTGTCACTTTCTCTCTCTCTCTCTCTCTCTCTCTCTCTCTCTCTCTCTCTCTCTCTCTCTCTCTCTCTCTCTCTCTCTCTCTCTCTTTCCACCACAGTCACCAACATCCTCCATATTACATCTGTATCATTCTGTCATCGGTTTTTATCATTTTGTCATAAGTTTTTCATTCTATCATAAGTTTCTTTGTAAGGAGATATTGTTCCAATCCTATGAGACATTCTTGCGCTGAGTAACAGATCAAGCTATAGTCAGCTGTATTCTCAGTTATAGTGTTTAGACTGACTGATTTATCTATTATTAAGCTGCTGTCTCAGCAATCAGGGACACCAGTGCAGGAAATGCACCATTTGCTAATACAGTCCGTAATAAAGAAATGTCTGAATAAACATACAAATTATACACTAAGATATGAAAATAGAATTAATATTAACAATGACACAAAATAAATCAGCAAACTTGAAAAATTGCAACTGAACTGAAGACAATATCGCCTTGATAACATTCGGATGGACAAGTTACCTTTCTCATCTTGGCACCTAAAGAGAGGAAACGTATTTTAACGTTTCCCTAGACTGGGATTCTCAGCTTACAAGTTCCTGACGGTGGAGGTAACTGAGCAGCCAAAACAGAACATTGGTTTATCTATATACATATGGGAGATTTGATTTCACAATTCCCTAGTAAATCCTTATATAAAACACATGGACTTTCACAGGGGAGTGGCAATTAAAGCATCTGTTTGTTCTATAGAATGTGTTTTCACCAAATATAGTACTACTCGTCTCTTTGATCGTTCACGACACCAACAGGTATTCGTACCCTCGCCCCCCCCCCCAAAAAAAAAGACTAATTTCAACACCACAATGCTGTCTTGATTAAAAATAACCAGTCTGAAATCTGACTCATCAGCACATTTAATATGAGAGAGAGAGAGAGAGAGAGAGAGAGAGAGAGAGAGAGAGAGAGAGAGAGAGAGAGAGAGAGAGAGAGAGAGAGAGAGAGGCTATCTCTGTCATGAAAGCACAGGCCCTCTGGACTGCTCTGTGGACAAGAACTTGTGATGACAGAAGGCAAGACTAATTTGCAACGAAAGCACTGCTCACGATGTTACACCCTCTAATTCTTGAATTGTTTTTTTATCTTTTATTTTTTGTATATGTAACTTGATGAACGCAGGATTGCAACGAATGTTTAATAATGTGTATGATATAAGATTGCATAAGATGGCTTCATCAAGCCCCTATTGACTGCTTATGGCTGTGTTACCGAATCCATATATAACTAAAACTGAGGTCTTAGGTGTGTAGACCCGTAAGCAGTCCGGTAAATAATCATCGTTCTTTGGTAGAATCACTGGTAATAATCCCAGAATAGAAGTAGATTTGCCTGCAGAATAATTCCATAACTTGGGAAGAAGGAATTTGTTTCGCACTATACATACCTACTACATACGAACGTACGTACCTACATACACTCATGCATATCTATCTATCGGTATATATATATATATATATATATATATATATATATATATATATATATATATATATATATATATAAACATACTCTATTGACTACACCATTCAATCTCAGATTCGTGGTTTTAGACTTTTTTTTTAGTTCCTCACACAACGCTAACGAAACTCTGTATCACACATACATATTTCTAGCATATTTAAAGCATACTTAGAGACAGATCGAAAATAAACTTGTATACGCTAATCCATATCTGGCAGCTCTTTTTGACGAATTCCGAAGAATGGAATTATAATTCCAGCATTTTCTTGAATAATATACCAGTACAGTCTGCATTAGATCAACTGCTAAACTTATGAGATTTCTGGGTTCGGTCACTATGATAATCGGTTTCTACTAGAATCCACCCAAGCTCCTTATGACACTGACCCACTTATCGTTGAAATTAGGCCATCCAGGGTCACTGGAACGTCAAAATTCGTTAAAGTTCAAGAAGAAGAGGAAGAATGTGACCTGGGAGACGTTTTGTGTAGAAGGGAAGACACCTGTCTCTCGGTTTCAAATTCATGTCCGATTGTAGTAGCAAAAATCAATATTGGTAAAAATGCTGGAAAAATGGCGTGAAAACGAAATATAGATACTTTACTTTATATTTAAATCTATACATAACTATTAAAGTTTAGTAATTTGTATAAATGAGACGTTTAATTCGATAATGTAGTCTTGACAAATGACTCGAAGTCAAGGTTCTTCGGCGTGATCGAACGGAGGCAGCCGAGAGCGGAGGGCTTTCGCTGCGAAGAGAACGCGCCCGAGGCTGTTTGTTTACATTCGTCGCGGAGCTGTCAGTGATGACCTGAGCCGTCTCCTTCTCAAGATCTCCCGTCGCAGGAATTCGTGCACACGGGGAGCGATGTGGGCCAACGACGAAGCCGTCATCGCCACGAACGACGACGCGAGCTCTTGCAAGAGGTGCGCCGTGGCTCTGGGATATTGGCCCGACAGATTCATCTCGTACTTCGTCAGGTCGACGGAGCGAAAGGCGCCCGAGATAAATCGGGGCTACTTCGCCAGGGCGGTGGCGATCAAGATCCTCGTCGATAAATTCGTGGAGGTCCGTCCCATCTTTTTTTTTTTTTTTTTTTTTTTTAGTTTGTTGCTTTTGAACATGTTTGAATGCCTTTTGAATTGCCTAGTTCGCCAAAGCCCTCAGCTAACAACGGGCTAAGTTGCAGCACCGTACTCAGTGTAATGGTTAATTGACTAATTTTGTGGTGCCTTTACTACTATGTAATTTTCTCACAATATTTCATTAGATTTCCACTATCTCACATGTACTGCATCATATAGGCTACTAATGTCGTTTCCTATGTTTGGGCAAACTTTTCTTTATTAAACAATATCTCCATGCATAGGTCTTCCCCAAGATTACCACAGTCCACTAAACTGAAGGTGCTTTGTTGGGCCAGGACACTTTGTACGCCCATGTCATGTGCACGTACTTGTAATGACCCACAGAGAATCCGTCACAAAGCTTAACATAGCCTAGTCTATTCCAGATTACTACTAGTTTGTTCCTCAGCTGCATAATTCCACAAACAAGATATTCTGTCACAATATGACAGTAACTGTCTTCGCTCAGTAGACACATATTCACTTTCCTCAGTGTCAACTCTACATTGTATTGCTTGTTCTGATAAAGACAAAATTTAGAACTTTATTATTCATATCCATGATCAGTATTTTTCAGCTGTTTCTTTTATTTAAATATCCAAAGCTTTACAACTTCTCAAGTTCACCTTTTATTCACATTTTGTGTTTCCTGTCGATACATTAGGCAAATTTCTAAGTACTGTATATACTCGCATATCATGCGACTCCCAAATTTTCCCCTTTAAACAATGATTTTATCACGTATCTCACGTATCATGCGAGTTAAATTTAGGAGACCAAATAACAATGGCTAATCTCCTCCTCTTTTTATCTATTCCATTTTTTATTTAGGCTAAACCCTTTTCCTTCATCTCTTAATCTATACCATCTTCTAGTTAAGTTTAAAAAAGTATCGGTAGTAATGATATACTTGTTTAGAAAACACATACAGCCAGAAACAGCTGATTTGCTATGAACAACCAATCCGATAACAACAGCCATTTTGCTTGCATTTCAACCATTGTACGATAGTAAAAAATTACCATAGTTATGTTACAAATGACGTTAAGGAGAATAGGACTGGTATATTTTTACATTACAGGTAGTAGTCGACTTACTACCGTTATTATGACCAACCAGTCACAAATCAATTAGGACGTAAGTCGGCCCGTGTTAATTTTCCGTAAGAATGTTGTACTAGCCTAGCCTACACTGGGGTAACCAGTACCATCTTTACATATAGGGTAGCCTAGCCTACACTACACAGTATACTTTATACATATATGGCATATTCATTATTAATTACAGCTAATTCTCTAGGTTCAATGCATATTGGCTTATGATAATTCAGTACAAAGAGAAATTGAATAACATTCAACAAGTTAGCCTCATGTATACATACGATGATGATGATAGCGTGGTACATAAATCGTATATATATGAATACAGTAGCCTAGTCTTTAGTATACTGTATACTACATATAAGATATAATTTAGTAATTTATTAATATAAGCCAATTTTGGAGGTTCAATGCATTCTGACTATGACATATCAGTAGTAAAAAAAAAAAAAAGATAGACGAAACGGGAATCAGATTCGGACCAACATCGGCATACATAATTGAGCGATGTCAGGCTGCTGATGGCCACGTATATTTACGAAATAAGAAGAATGAATATGCATCTTTTCTGTGATTCTTTTAAATAGTTATACATTACAGTATCCAATAATATTGTATGTATTCTCATATTATTATATCATAGAATACTAACAAAGCGGTCAGTGTTTTGGATTTGAAATTAGCTGATGGCGAATACGAGTTTATTTCTCCGTATTTACCTCAATTCGGAGCGAATTGCCTTTCTTCTAGTTAGTGTAAAATATCTAGATATTTTACTCATATCATTTGTTCCGATACGTTATACAAACCATTGGTCCTTTAACAATAGGAAGGTAACTAGCGGCAGCTGGAACGGTCGTAAGCTTCGAACAAGGGAGTTCGGTAGTTAACTGTTTGTCCAACAGTGTGAGCGGTGCGCGCCTGAGAGGTGAAGAATAACTTTTGCTTTCGGCCGTGTGGTGTGAGGACGTTGTTCGCCATCGCTCTCTGCCCGCTACATTGTCGTATGCTTGGATTGTGTTGTGGCGGGATCACAAAAACAAGTAACCTCCCCACATAAACTTAACCTGTCTGGCTATCAAACCCACCCTCAATCACACTTTCCACTTAACACTAAAAAACACAGCAGGACAATTGCCCCAATACCTACATACCGAACAAAAACACAAACAGGTACTCACCGCTGGCTTCTGATACCTAGGACTAGGCTGTGCTGTCGTCCACTGGTATATATAGGCTATAGGGTAGCGCCACACACAACCACCGCCGACAACCAAACACAAATCAACCACCCTCCCTGGGAGCCCACAACCCCACAAAAACTCAATAACCCAACGACTAAATGCAGATGAACACCAACCGCCTGAAAAAACACGACAACCACACGACTTACAGCAGTACAACAATACAACAACCCGCCAAAACCAACCCTGCCCCAACCACCACTAACAGACACCGAAAATGCACCACCAACCTTCTTAACCTCACCACAACCAGACAGACACACGCACAACAACTTCACAACCCCAAAATCTATCAAATAACACCCAAACAACGACACACCAAAGGAAAACTGCTGCCAAAACCAACACTGACTTGACCAGACGCCTCACTGTTTACAACTCTCGTACAGACTTCCATTGACTACCTACAGAGTGCCACAACAGACATGCTTCCGACCGCCATCTAACCACTCCCATTCATTCTTCCACCAATCTCTCTCTCTCTCTCTCACACAACCTTTGGAGATGTTGTCAAATATAAACTATTTATTACTCCTCCATATTACCTCCCCATTACATTTTGACAACATCTCCTTACACTCACAACATCCACACTAAATTGCCTTTCGCAACACCCAAGGATGCTCAGATGCAGTCCCTGGATCTGTTTGAGGACCATCATACACTCTTTTCAGTTACATCGCCACTACTTCTTCCAAACCACTTTCTTTCAAACTCCATTATCTCCCTCACTACCATCCTCCCAAATTCCATTCACTACTTCACCGATGTCTTCCAACTCTGGTTCCAACATCTCCCCTATTTCGGCCACCAAACCACTCAGTTCATCCATACTTCTGCAAACTCCTGCAAAGACTTATCCATCCTATCAACCACCTCCTCACTATTCAGTTTTTCCTTCTCACTGAAGTCTTACTTGTCCCTGTCAACTCAAACCCACATCACACAAGTATCATTCATTCCCCAAAGTCATCCGTAGCACACGCTTTATCAACCGTTTGCACCCTACCACCAACCCCTTTACCATGCCGTTCACGCTTTTCCCTTCCACTTCCTCTCTCCACACTCTTCTGTTTTCTTCCATACTCAACCAACACCAACTGTCGATCTCCCAGACCAATTTGTTCACCAACAGTCGGCTCATACTTATTCACCCTCAACCACTCACTCATCGCATTCTCCCGAACATAGTGTGGTACTTCCCTCCATCTTACGGAGCTGGTTATGGTGTGCCCTAACCTCATCCAGTCCCCCACCTACTCGCAATTTCCCCAAAACATAACTCAATCCACTCGGTCCCACTTCCAAATCTCAAAAGGCCCTTCAAAATTTCTCCCTTACTTTATTCACATTCATTCTTCCCCATCTCAACCACCTCTTTCAACAACCTTATCCCCAATCTTAAAACTCTCAAACCTTTCACTCGCTTTCTCCACAAATCCCGATCACCTTCTGACAGACCCAACCGCGGTCTGACAATCCTTTCAAAATTCAACACATATTTACAAGGAGACATACCTATACTCTTCTGCAGTGTGGCATTATATACCCAAACTGCACGTCCTACATACATATCCCAATCCTTGTCGCTCTTACTCATCATTCGCAAAATCTCAGTCATCGTCCTAACAGTCCTTTCAGCCACCCATTCGCACTGGGCATATACGGAGTAGAATACACATGCACAATACCCCATTCCTTCAACATTTCTTCAAATTCCATCCCACAAACTCAGGTCCATTATCACTCAACATTTTTGCCGGCTTACACACACACATTGGCAACATCACTTGACCCACCATTCGTGCAAACAGTTTTCACTCCTCTTATCTTTGATGGGAACCACATAAGCAAATTTACTCATGTGATCCACCATCACAATCATCCCCACGTGTCCTCTCGCAGTCCTGGGCAAAGAAACACAATCAATCACAAAGCATTTCAAACGGCTCTTTCATCTGCAATCGCAACACAGGTGGACTTGCATGCACACTCTGATACTTTCCCCTCTGACAGTCTTCACACGTGACAGCCACATCCACACAAATCTTACTCAAACCAGGAGCATACAATCTCTCTCTCATGCATTCCCACAACTTATTTTTTTCCCATATGCCCAAACCGATCATGCACCAACAAACACATACTCACAGCTGACTCAACAGAAAACACTGGCACATACACTTCCTTGTCATACACCCCTTCCTGATGCAAAAAGTACACTATGTTTTGTTCATGAAACTTACCTGTCAGATATATATAGCTGTATTTTCTGAAGTCCGACAGAATTTTAAAAACCTACGACACACGCAGTGGGGAGTCAGGTGGTTAGTACCCATTCCCGCCGCTGGGAGGCGGGTATCAGGAATCATTCCCATTTTCTATTCATAATTTTTCTGTCGCCGGTGCTGGAAACACCTGTTTCCAGTACCTCCGTCTTAGATTTTTGGAAACTTCATTGCCGCTAAGTATCCTATTGTCTTTTATTTATTTACTTGGATTTGTGGCTAGACATACGCTATCTTAAATTGATTTGAATTTGATTCATTTTTGCATAAGATATCTGAATCTAGTTAGGCTAGTTTTTCAGAGGTGTTGTCTGCAAAGATAGGGTGTGGCTACCGAAAGCTTCGGTAGATCCGCACTTGGTATGCACGAGGGGTATGAGTCTTGCTTCTTGGTTGAGATTTGTCATGTGAGGAGTGTGAGACTGTCTATTCCGTAAGGAAGACGTATGATTCGTATGTACGCAATTATCAGTAAACATGTCTAATTCCGTAAGGAAACGTATGATTCGTATGTACGCAATTAATCAGTAAACAAAAGTCAGGGTAGTGAACCTGCTAACCTTCCTGTAGACTTTTTTTTTTTTTTTTGCCTAACCCTGTAGTATGGCCTACGGGTTATGAATTTGTCTGCGAGAGGTGATCGCTCTCCTTCATTGTTGTGAAGAGTGCTACTTCTGTTATTGTTTCTCATAACCCTGTAATGTTGCCTTCGGGCCCTAAACAGTGTCTGTAGAGGTTATTGCCCTTTCTCTAATACTCTTTCGATTCGTATCTTAGAATCGAAAGTGCTTGCTTTAGAGAGCAATAGCGAAGTGGCTAAGTGCCGTGACAGTGCCCCTTGTTGTAGTGGAGGGTGCGTCAGATCGGCCTTATTTCGCCTCTAGGCCGGGACTCTGCTTGACTCCCAGGACCCGGGGAGAGAGCATGTCGAAAGCCGAAGGAGGGTTACAGGAACCCCCACCGATCTGGCGTGCCTTCGGCAGTTTCTGATGAAAATCCCCGACTGCCTAAGTGCGTGCACGTGCACGAATCCTGAAGGATTGCTTCTCGTCCTCCGAAGCGTCCTCCCCGCGCAGGGGTTGGAGCTTTCGGAAGGACTCGCGCCCTCTAAATAGAAGCTTTGTAGAGGAGGACGCTTCACGTCCTCTCTCTCTCTCTCGTTATGCGTTCCAGTGAGAAGTAAAGAAGGCGCAACGTCGCCTGATCACGTGTACGTCTTTCCACGAGAAATATGAAATGGAAGTCTTAGTAGCAGGACGCGAACGCTTTTGAGAGCGGACGTCCGAGTTTTGTTACTGTGAGAATAAGAAGGCGTTTCCCTCGCCAGTCGCCCCTCGTATTCTCGCACGATCGACCCTTCTCCTGAGACTGTTTCGTGCAGTCGGATTTCTCTCCGAGAATGTATCTCGCTTGTTTTGACGCCTGTCAGGAGCGTGACGCTTTTCTGCACGCTTCTTTTGACGCTCGGCTTGGACGGGACGTTCGGATGGACGCCAGGCGCGCGCGGGTGCACGCCAAGCGCGCACCAGTGGACGCCGAGCGCACTCCGCGCGCGCCAGTGGACGCCGAGCGTGCTCGCTGCTGGCCAGTGGACGCCGAGCGTGCCTCACTGCTCGCCAGTGGACCGCCGAGCGCGCGCGCCAGCGCACGCCAGGTGTCGTCTGGCTGAACGTTTCTATTGAACTCTTCAAGCTCTTGTTTACGATTTGGGCCTCAAGAATTTTTACCTCTACCTTCGGTGATACCTTATACCTCACATGCAAAGAATGTGAAGTAAGCAGTGCTTCGGAGGAAGCTTAAGTGAACAGACAACTTCGTCTTCGAAACCCGCAGCGACCTGGGTTTCGTGAATTCAAGAGATCTCTGTCAATATTTTTATTGCTTTTCGCAAAGGTGGATGGAGTTAAGGAAAGCTCTAGGAAGATCTCGTTTTCTCTACCGCAGTCAAGACTTTGCGATAAGGCAGTTACGGGTTAGGTAAAGGCTCGATGTCCTGCACGTCAGGACTCTCGGCAATGTTCAGTAGGATTCTTGCAAAGGTACTCATCAAAAGGACGCTCTTCAGGAAAGCGCAAGATAGGACTTCTTTTGCCATACTGCCAATAAATTTTTAAGCTTAGCAGGCTTTAGTTGTGATACGGGAGAGGAAGCTGGTTGGAGAATTTCTTCCTCTTCCCAGGATAATTTTGCAAGCTTTTTAGCCCATCTGAAAGGGTTTTTTTTCAGATGATAGGTTTTTGTTAGTTTCTAGTCGGGACTACGCTGCCGAATTGAACATCGTCGTTCAACCCTCCTGCCGTAAGCCTAGTCTCTTAACAGGATTCTTGCCCCTTCCTCGTTTGAGACGGGAATCGGAAAAATAAAATGCTCGATTTCCTGGATTACGTTTTGTCAATTCAGTGACTTTCCCCCATTGACAATATACTATCGTTTTGTCAAGTAAGTGGGTATCCCCTCATTGACAAAATATCTCTTTGTCCCGTAAATGGATTAGTTCTCATTGACAAACATCTCATTAACTTGATATTGCGTAAGCGAATAAGCTCTTATTGACAAGATTCGGAAGAGCTCTCATTCGTCATTCGCAGACTCGTACAAGAAATAGACTTGTAGACTACGTCAATGAACGCTTATGTCCATAACATAAGAAGTTGAGCTGACTGCTTCGATTCTCTTAAGTTTTGTTCATGAAACTTGCCTGTCAGATATGTATGTAGCTGTATTTCCGAATTCAGCTATATATATATATATATATATATATATATATATATATATAGTATATATATATATATATATATAGTATATCTGCCAGGTAAGTATGAACAAACTTTATTGTATCATAACAATATCATTTTGCTTTGCGTTATTTTATTTCTGGTTGGTTCAAGTCATATACGCTTGCTGTAGTTACCTCTTCGAATGGCAACCGAGAGGTCTATTGTCTATTTTAAGGACATTTAATCGTTACTCCCTGCAGCCTTCCAGGAGTTTCCGATTTATCCTTTTACCGTTGTAGGGTAGTGTTCTGACGACACTAACGCATCTATATATTTAGCGTTTTCTGTTTCGCCTAAATATACCAGCTTGAGAGTCTATCTGCTCAAAAATACGGACCTATTCTTCGTAGAATAGGGTAGCTGGCAACCCAGACATAAAGTTAAGAGACGACATTCGTAAGCTGCTGGCTGCTGCTGTCACGCTGTCTCTGTCCTCCAGTCCAACTGAGCCACCAGTAACAGATCGTGCGCTGTCATGCGCGGTAGGTTACGTCTCTCTCTCTTGCGGGATTGGCTGACTAACCGTATCTCTGTGCTGGCGGTTACGTCTCTCCTGCGGGATTGACTGACTAACTGTATCTCTGTCCTACAATCACGGACTTTAGCCTAAGATTGAGGGATTTCTTACGTGAATGAATAAACGTTGCATTCGTTTGCCTTACTATGTTCAACAGAGTTATCTCTTAATCCTTTCGGTGCTCGTTACCGCACGGTATAGAACTACGAGTCTACCGCAACATTGCACTTTTATATGCTCTCCTGCTTAGGCAAAGCGCAGCCTTATTAGGGAAGTAAGCATACTCGGGGAGGGAATGGATGAGCTTGCTGGGGACCATTCCTTCCTGAAGAAGTTTTGTTTCCCCGAATAGACTGCAATTAAGATCACAGTTTTTTTTCCGACCGGGAAACTGAAATATTATTCAGATCTAGGAATGATTCTGAACATCTCTCAGTGCGTCTATCACCTGAGGTGATAGAAAGAAGG
Source organism: Macrobrachium nipponense (assembly GCF_015104395.2). NCBI lineage: Eukaryota > Metazoa > Arthropoda > Malacostraca > Decapoda > Palaemonidae > Macrobrachium > Macrobrachium nipponense. Next base: position 65,444,279 of record NC_087214.1, on the reverse strand, counting down.
TGCCGGATATCTGGATAGGGTTTCAAATGTCCCTGGATCTTAATCTGAAAGAAGTAAAGCGATTCGGTAGTCCCTCCAGTCCTCGAAACGAGTTTTTGGGAACCAGTGGTCCAGATCACTCTGATGCCATCACGCTCTCTCATATCTTAAGAATTATCTTCTCTCGTCCCTGTTCGAGTTTACGAGAAGGAGCCTATTATAACAACAGGCGTAGAATGTAACGATCCTCTAGAGGTTCGTTACAGGATTGCAAAAGTCCGTACGAATCGTCTCGATCGACGGCAGCAACTATTGACTTCCGAGTGGAATATTTCTTTTAGAAGTAAGTTGAGAGTTGTGGAGACTTTAGGGAAGGGACGCCCTTTCATTCTTCTCTTCGATATGTTGAGGACGAAGAGGCTTCTTCTTCTCTGCTCCCTTATTCTCGATCCGGGATCGTACCATTAAACGCCATCCTATGATATTGAACGGGGATGGATGTTTAGTCTTTTTTCCCCTTTTTCAATCGCTTGGAGGAAATGTAATAAGAGGATTTATGACGTCACAGGGAGCGACAATGACGCTGATCGCCCCATGTTTGGCCTTCAGGATCCTGGATTCACAGAGGTCACATACTTCCTAGTTCACTTTCCAAGGACCTTTTCCGAGAGAGTCGGTCTACTCTAACTCGAAAGGTACCTATAACCTCTCCGCTCTGAGTCTGACTACGTTCAGACTATCGAGATGTTTGACAGGAATAAGATTACCGTCTTCCTTTTCCGTCTGAAGAATGGGATAAGCTGGCAGTCACAACTATTAAGAATACGCAAATATGTTGTTGACGGCCTTTGGGCTCAGAGATTTGCGTCTGTCAAACAACAAAGCCCTTCACGATCTTTGAGTTTCTGTGAAATCTCGAAACTCGCTCACCATCTACTTTTTGTCTCACCTGTTTTCTCGGAGTCAGACACTCGTGCGAGATCAGGAGACATATAGTAGCCCTGAGTTTCTTTGTTGACGAAGTCGGTTTGCGTTTATACACCCCCGATGATCGTTTAACATGAGACCAGTTGGACTGTCAGGCATTCGTCCTTCGGGACTGAATCGCCTTTTTGCTCCTCGCTCCTTTCTCCTGGCACCAGAAGCTCGAGTCAGGAGTGGCTCAGGAGTTGATTCGCTAACGACGTTGGGTTGCGTTGATACACCCCCCAAGGTTTGCTTAGCTTGAATCGCCCAGGCAGTCCAAACACTCATCCTTCAGCGAAGAATAGTGCCTTATGGTCTTCAGGGTAACAGCCTTGCTGTCCTTGATTCGTCTGACTGGTCAACTGGTCGGTCAACCTGACGTTAGTACAGACGGACTGACTGTGCATGTCCAGATCGAAGCTTTCAATATGGAACTTAGACATAGTCTGAAGTTCTTGATGTCAAAGCATTCGAACATCTCCTACCTGTTAACTTCTTGCATGTGATCAGGAAGGCATTTTTCTAACCACCCTAGATACGAAACAAAGATGTTAGTGAGATTTTTAAGCCATCGTCACAAGTTTTTGGCTTTAGAGAACACAAGGCGGTGTGCTCTCTAAGCTTTTCGTTATGGCCTAAGAATGGAAACCCGTTTTATCCTTGGGCCAGGAGCTTGGAAGCAAGGATGGCACAAGTTAGTGGGCAGGAGCCAGAGAGAGTCCTGTGCCCTGTCAGGTCTCTCAAGTTTTATCTACATAAAACTCAAGAAAGTCGAAGTCGTACGGACAATCTGCAGTGTTCCGAAAAGACCAGACTTGCCCATATCGAAGAACACCCTGGCTTTATTGTTAAGGAGGTCTTTCAAAAAAGCTCCTTCTTTGTGTTTGCACAAAGATTTGAAATCTTTGGATTTGAATGCTCACGAGGTGAGGGCGCGGCCTCGGAAGCATTTCAACAGAGCATGGCACTCAGCAACATCCTGAGTACATGTTTTTAGCGAAGCAACTCTGTGTTCAATTACACCTCCCTGCGAGATGTGAAGATGGCATATGAGATCTGCTGCTCGCTAGGGCCATACGTGTCTGCAGACACAATCTTGGGGCAAGAAGTACCACTCATCCTATCCTGTAGAAAATGGTTAGGAAGAGCTCTTAATTTAGTAGTTGAGTCGCCGATAACGGTTGACTTCTTAACTCTTAAGCCTTAGTTAACACACCTTAACTTTGGCTAGGTGGGTCAGGTGGTGATATATATATATATATATATTTTACTTTTTTCTTAGCCCTCATGGTATGGTCAATATGGTCTAGTCACGTCGTGGTCTCGCCCCTGTTGACAGATCATCTGGAGTGCACCAGCTATATAGGTCTCTACCTCGCTGGCAACTCTAGTAGCACAAGCAGACTTACGCGGCAGTAACCACGAAGTCAGCTATGCTAACAGGTAAGGAATCAAGATATCAATTATCTGCATATATTGTTTCCTAAATCTTCTATTCTGTCTACTCCCACCACCAAAGGTGGGATTCAGCTATATATATATCTGACAGGTAAGTTTTCATGAACAAAATGATATTGTAATGATACAATTAAGTTTGTTCATACTTACCTGGCAGATATATATAATCAAGTATGTTTTTTTTCCCCCGTACCCACCACCCCCCTCAGGAGACAGTGGAAATAAATTATGAATAGAAAATGGGAATGATTCCTGATACCCGCCTCCCAGCGGCGGGAATGGGTACTAACCACCTGACTCCCACTGCGTGTGTCGTAGGTTTTTTAAAATTCTGTCGGACTTCAGAAAATACAGCTATATATATATCTGCCAGTAAGTATGAACAAACTTAATTGTATCATTACAATATCATTTTTGCACACCACAAACGTTTAGCAACCCTCTTATATACATCCAACTCACTGGCCAGTCTTCCACACGCACTCCTCCCAAAACACCATTGTCGCACACACTTATCTCCAGGCACTTATTTTGCATTTCCTCAATCTCTTCCTCACTCAACAGATCATTCTCACTCCTAGCAATATCAATCATACCCACAAAGTTTGCTACAAACACATTACCATCTTGAATCCTAGCTACTTGCCTGCCCCCCTTTCTAAGAATTCCATTTCCTACATCTACGTCTATATCGTGGATCCTCAAAAAATCTATCCCTATTAAAAACAAGATGGCATATAATTTTCTCCTATGACTATAAAGTTATGCATTACTTCAAGATCCCCCAACCTAACCTTTAACCGTACCTCTTCCCATACTAAAACACTTCCTTGTCCCAACCCATGTATTCTCACACTTGTAGACTGCCTTTTCACTTCCCAATCACATCTCTCAGTTCACTCACCACTGACCCACTCACCAAGGAAACTTGTGCCCCTGTGTCAACCAAACTACAATACTCACTATCATTTACTTGGACAAACGTCACCATTTTCCCTCGAGTCCCATGCATACACACATTCACTACCACGTCCACCTGGTTATCCACATCACAATCCTCCTCATCACATTCACCCTCAGCTAACTCCCCATTTCCACAATTCTGACTCAGATCCCCTTCACAGTCCCTTTTTGTAACCAACCAATTACAACC
>NC_087214.1:65348868-65440223 GCF_015104395.2 Macrobrachium nipponense | reverse complement strand
GAACCGTACAGTTGTCGATCTGGGAAAGTTACATTTATCAATTTTGTACTACCACGCTGATTTTAAGCCTTCGTGTATTGGCCCACTCGGCACCTACATGGATATTGCAACTAAATCTGATGTTCCTCTTCTACTGTACAAATTCACACGTTGGTGCAGCGACGTGCAATAAAATTCTCGCCAGCTTGAGTACAAAGAGTATTATGTACTACTAGTTGTTCTATTGTTTGTATATGAGCTACCACGAGGTCGCTTGCAATTTCTTGTTCTCGAATCAGTCTTAATTTTTGTGTTATAAAATTAACATAGGTCCTAAGATGAAGATACGGTTTCCCTGTACATACACTTCCCGAAACAGACGTAGAAAGTTACCAGCATCTTAATGTGTCTCAAGGTAAAGGTATACGCTATACCCTGCTTTTTATATATACGTATTGCAATCGAATGCATTACATAAATATGAAGTTGATTTAGAATTATATTAGATATTCACGCAAAGAAAATCGAATAGCTTGGTTACAAGAAAACTCAGTTTTGTCACGTTTGGCAATACAACATTCTACTCAGGTGTTTCCCGTGAAAACTCACATGACAATGAGCCAGAAAATGTATTACGTCAACATTTGCAACAGTTCTTGATTTCGCCATGTGGCGTTTGAACGAAAAGAAACAAATAACTTAACGTCGAAACGAACAGGCGTCGCAGCCCTAGAATTTGGAGGCAACCTTCAATATGGCCCCATCTGGGCAATCTTGTTTATGAAAATCAGCTGATCATCTGGCAGCCATGGCTCGTAGTGACGTCACACACCCACCCTTCGCAGAATGATTCATCGTTTTTATATGCTGGATTATCGTCGTTTCCAACCGACAGATCATTCGAGCCTAACGAATATGAAAACCACGTCGATGCGTTTACGAAAATAACGACGCTGCTAACAAGCGCACGAGAACTAGTTTCCCAAAACGTATTTTTGGCAGTCGTTCGGCCTTTGTTGTCAAACACCATCTGTATAGACGACAGAACCGAGCGAAAGAATGTCAGTAGAGGATCGGGTAGCGTAGGGGCGAGGGTTCGATCTCGTCGTGCTTGGCTGTGACGGTTAGGAGAGGGGATTGGATCGCCTTAAGGGGGAGCATTTCATCAGCTTTATTATCGAGCACCTCGAAGGTCCGTCGGATTCCCTTCCCTTTATCCGTCTGGTGGTGTTGTGCCACAATTTTGGTCTGTCCGCAGTGAGGTGAGGAAGTCGCGTCGTCGTCGCTCGATTCGCATCGTTATATTTGATCGCCGCCCCCGCCGTCGCATCCCGGAGATGAAGTGGCAATACAAGGAGGAGCACCCCTTCGAGAAGAGGAGGGCCGAAGGGGAGAAGATCAGAAAGAAGTACCCGGATCGAGTTCCCGTGAGTAAATCCGTCGCCAGATTAGGAGGAACCAGTGGCTGCTAATGACGCACTTCTCTCCCCTTGGAGAGATCGCTCACTATGCGACGACGGGAGACCCGTCGCAGTATTTTCCCCTCCCACGCCTTTATTTCCTCGTAAATTGTCATTCCCTCCCCGAGGATTGTCCCTTAAAGTCTTGTCTTATATGTTTTCACAAATGCGTCTCTTCTATTTGCGTCCGAGGCGAAATGATCCCTCTTTGTTCATTGCTTTTTGCGCCATTGTTCCTGATTGAACAAGGTCATTGGTGTCGAGGAACTGGATTGGAAGGACATTGGAAACTTGGGGGTTGTTCCTTTGTGTGGATGCTTCCCATTTCTATCATTTTCATACGTGTGGTTTGCAGGTTTAATGAAAGGCTTAGATTGGCATTCCATCCCACTGTTTTCTGACACGATATCCCCCCCTCGAGCCTTGTGCCAAAGGCGAGGATAGTATTCCACAGGTGTTTGCCTTAGGTGATTTTAGCCTGTAAAGGCGTTGACCTTGATGTTTTTTCGTAGGTTATTACGTGTCTTCGATGTTTTTGCCTCAACCTACATCGTACGTTAATGCCACACATCCCCAGATGTTATATCTTCTAAAATATACAGATGAAATATATCCTTGAGGTACATATAGATAGAAAATGGCCTTACCTTTGTTATGGTAGCTTTCCCATTGTTGTTTAAGCTATGGTCCATCATCCAAGCCTCTATATAATTGTTTGTTGCCATTACTTACTTACATTATAATTATCATAACAGATTTTTATATTTCATCACGACTATTTCTAAGTGCACTGTTACAGGTTTGGTGGTGAAAGGGGGCCATTGTTGTCCGTAGGTGATTTCCAAGATGATAATGCTGACAGCATGAAATTTTCAATAGATAATATTGTTTCATATTTAATTTAATTGGTGTTGAGATTATTAGCTGTATATCACCACCATTCACATAATGGTGCTTTACAATCTAATAGTTTTGGCCTAATGCCAAGTTCTCAGACCCAACATTCCTACATCCAATCAGTCTACTTAATCATTTCTTGCCCTCAATTTGTAAGTCTAGATTTTTATTAAAACTTTCTCCTTGTTGCCTGGCGCTTTTCTCACATTTAATTTTTTATTGGGATTCTGAGCTACAATGTTTTGGTTGATTACATGAATAATGAATTGACATCACCATAAATGTTATGAAGCAAAAGCGCCAATAGTGTCGTGCGATTGGAAAAGTTTTGGACATTTTGGAAAACTCTCTTCAGGTATTTGTTTGTCTATTTCTAATAATATCAAAAGTATTTAGGACTTAATACAGTTTATTTCTTGTAGAAACCTGGCCATCTTCCAAAACAAAAGTAAGGTTTCCCAAATAACTTGGTTGTACAGTACAAGCGTAACAGTATACTACCAGGTACCCACATTCTTTGATTAGGAAGTATTGATTATCTAGACCTGAGTAACAAAGTGGAATTTCCAAATGCATGGATGTGCTTGTACTGCAATATTGTTTTGTATTCCTTATTCAGTAAGGAAGGAAGTAGTTTTTCTACAATAGTCATTTGGAATTTTTGTCCTTGGCAGATTTGTAGTTGAGCAAGTATTGACACCATTCATGTTCATTACTGTCGTAGCTTTGAATTTAGTCATATCAAAGCTTGTGAATGGACTATTTATTTCATATTTAATAACACCCAATACAGACACCACCACCCTACTTATGAACATTCAACTTACAAGCATTCAGAGATCCAGACAAACATGATTGCAAATTACAATTGTGTTCAGAGCTCTCCCTTTTTGCCTTCTGTAATTTCAAATTTTACTTGTTGCCTAGTCAATAAAATGCAGTACTATTGTATATACAGTTAGTATTTGTGTTTCAGGATGAAAAACGTGCAGTACTGTATTACATTTATATCATACTGTACCTAAATAGTCTTTTAGAATAAGTAAACAACTTCATAACAATTTAACTTGCAAACGTCCCATCCAGAACATGACTTGTTTGTAAGTAGGTTGGTGTCTGTACTGGATACTGTATATTTAATATACAATATTGAAAATTGTATGTTACAGTATTGAATATTGTATGTGTGTGGTGGTTACTTCCTGCATTGCACTGTACTGTATAACAGTCTAGTTATGCATTGTTTCTTCAGAACAAGCTTATGAATTCTAAGAATCTGTAGTAGACACATGTAACAAAAGGAGTCAAAAAGTACAGGATATGATTTTGGTGTTGTGTTAATCCAGCAGTTAATACAATATTACAGCTACAATATTTAATACCATTCAGTAAGGCACTTATGAATTACTTGTGTGAGCAGGTACCCAACTGTATAATTACAGATGATGCTGTAGTATATAGTATTCTCAATATTTAGTATTTCAGTTTAGTAGAAGTACTATAGCATTTTGATGGTATGGTGACTAACTAGGCCAGTGACTGATAACAAGTAAACAAAATGTCATTCATGTTAAGTGCATTTTTATCGCTCCAGAAATGGGGATGGTCGAGCATGTAGCAAAACTTGGTAGGAGTCTTCATAAACACCGTGAACAGTTGTAACAATTTTTTAAGTGAAGCTGCCTCAGATTATCATTACAGGATTTATGGTTATTCTGGTCACAAAGCTATTGCTTTTTTATGACGGGAGCATGAAAACATGCCAAGCAGTACTTGAGATTATTGATAAGATGAAAATCTAATGATGAGATAAAAGTTACCTGTTAACCCACTGAATTAAGCATGGAGTTTATGATGTGACCAGAGATGCAGGTACCAAGAAATTCCCATATTCAGTTCCATAGAAATGAAATATAAAAAGCTGTTCCTCAATGCATTTGTTGTTGGCAAGTTTGTCTGTGGTAAAGCCATGTACCTTAATGTGTTCAGAAGTTTGGACCCTATGTTTTCAACTTCTTGATGGTGATGAAAACCTTGTTCTCTGAGCTATGTTCATGTGATACAATTCAGAGATTAGTGTACATACACAAGAGACATTCATAATTTCTTTGTATTGGAAAGGAAAATCCACAAAAATTAAAAGCCAGTCAGTTTTGCTGTAGATGGAGTTCATAGATACTATTAAAAAATTTACGTAATTTACCAACCAAACATTTTAACCTTTCATTTAAATGTTGAATATATATTTTCGATAGTATATTCATGTTTTGACTTTCAGGTAATTGTAGAAAAGGCCCCCAAAGCTCGTATTGGTGATCTGGACAAGAAGAAGTATCTCGTTCCAAGTGACCTTACTGTTGGCCAGTTTTATTTCTTAATCCGTAAGCGTATTCACCTTCGACCAGAGGATGCCCTTTTCTTCTTTGTCAATAATGTTATTCCTCCTACATCTGCAACTATGGGCTCACTCTACCAGGTTAGTAGCTGTAGTACAGCAAGATGTCTGCAGTATATTTAAGTTCTTGATAAGTAACCTATTGAGAAAGTAGCATTTTGATTATTTGTTGCCAAAGACCAGAAGTAAAAACCTTCCATCACTGTCAAAGTGCTGCTCCCTCAATCTTTTTCTGGAAGGAACTTGTGTATGATAAAAGATTTGCTAATAGTAAAGATTAACCAGATCTCTCTCTCTCTCTCTCTCTCTCTCTCTCTCTCTCTCTCTCTCTCTCTCTCTCTCTCTCTCTCTCATATGTTTTTATGCTATTGGTTTGTCCACCCATGAGTTAAGATCTCATGGACTTATGAGCTTTCATATGTGTAAGGCCATTTTTAAATGTTATGTTAGCTGAAAAATTACCAATAATTTGGACATTTTCAGTCGTTGAAATGTAGTTTTACACTCCTGAGAAAAATAATTTAAAAAAATTATGCAGCATTTTCATGTTATGCGCACATTAATCAGGGAGGGAGAGAGATGTGAATTTGTTGGTTCTTCATGATTATCAATATCTGCTTTTTCATCATTTGTTTTGGTTGTGAAGGTAATGAGATGGAAAAAATAAAAATGTGTTTTGTCAAGGGCTTGGGACATTTGAATCCTGAAGCTGTGTATCATGAAATTAAACACAACTACTGACACCTATTGAGAAAAGTGCACAATAAAAGAGGAAGCACAGAAAACGAAAATGCATCAAAGAATTGTTAAAATCAGGTTCATAAAAAAAGAGTAATGAACAAGTATTCTCATAACTGGAAAAAAAACTACATAGTCATTGTTGAAGAGCATCCTTGGGATAGTAAATGAATGGGTTAATGGTTGTTAATATGATTCGTATTGTATGAGGGAGCAGAGTGCTGTAGTGATAGTCTGTGAGATGATTTTAACCTGTGGGCTTACTGTGTAGTTGAAATTATTTCAATGTACTAGAAAGATTCAGAGGTTTGCTGCCAAATTTTAATGCTTGGGCTAGGCCCCTGCAGAATTTATTTTGTAGAAAATCAAATTGGTAAGTTGAGGTTCTCTTAGACAATTGAAAATGAAAGTAGCCATTTCAAAAGTAGCCATAACTTTATTACATCATATAAAGATGATCAGAGTCATGCTTGAAGCAGTGATGGTTGCAGTCTTCACCCTATCCAGCTTATTTGTTACATATTTATTCAGCTACTTTTAACTATCTTTTCAAATTTTGCCATTAGCAGTGTAACTCATAGTATACCCATCATAATCATAATAATTGGTGTGCTGTATTTAGTGATTTTATTGTCTTAGTATTGTAGGTAAATAAAATTAACAACTTTGTGTTGTCCAATAAATTCTCATGCATATATTCATTGCTCCTATTGTATTTCCAGGAACACCATGAAGAGGACTTTTTCTTGTACATAGCATACAGTGATGAAAGCGTTTATGGCGAATTATGTTGAAGGTATCTAATAGAATGGCTAGTGTACCACTGACGAACTAATTCCACTAGGCTGCAGCCTATGGGAGCCTTGAGAGGGGCTTTGCACTTTGAGTGAAGTTTACATTCACAATCGAACACCAACAACTTTCAGGGCTGCTTATTAGTCTTGTGTATAGAGGCTCTAATTATAAATGGTACTACTCATTGCTACTCGTACGGTCGTCACCTCCCTCTCCTCTTAATGAATGCGAAAAAATCTTATACTAAAAAATGAAGGGGATGCATTTATCGTGTTTCGTGTGAACCAGCGTACTCTGTAACGTGAAAAGCTTGAGGTTTATACCGTATTACTTTTTCATTTTTCACTTTGGTACATTATACAAAACTCGTAACAATTTTTGGTGGTTTTCAATTTCGGCACAATGTAACTTGTACTGTAGGTAGCATCACATCGACATGTAATGTGTATGAAGGGCAGCAACATGTGCATGCATGCCTTTAGAAATGGAATATTGAGTACATACCCCTCTCTAACTAGTCAGATATGATAGGCAATACACTGTTTAAAATAGTAAGTTTAAAGTAGCAATTACTGATTCTTGAGAATTGGAAAATATTTTAAAAATTTTGTCTCCCTCTAACCATGAGCCTTGGACTTGTCACACTACTCAACTGAAAAGCATAAAAAAAAAAAAAAATAGTAAGTGAATTGGGATAGCAGAGGTTATGATGTTATTTTCTTGTGGCTGTGCCCCATTTGGTGATTTCACCGACATGTAATCTTAGTGTAATTTGCCAAAGGGTTTTTCTCTCACCAGTTGTTAAGTACTGTAGCATTTTATTTCCATCAGCCTTATGTAACTGATTACTATTATGTATCCAAATGCTGAACAGAAATGAATTGCTTATTTTTGTTTTCTTGAAAATTTTCAAGTTTGCCACTTGCTTTTTGTGTTGAAGAAGGCACATTCACTGGAGATATATTTTGGTTATGAAAGGTACTGTACTGTCAACAGTGTATTCATTCATAGGTTAGCATATTCCAGTACTAGTGTTCTTTTATTTTCTTCCTAAATATATGTAAGAACTTAAGTTTTTTATTTGTTCTCTTTTTGTAAATATCTTAACAGTACATATTGATTTAATCATAGGTCTAAGTATTTACGAGGAGAAAAAAAGGAAGTTCTAATAATGTTTTTTTTTTTTGGTCAATTCTTAATTCTTCAGCATTGAAATTATCTAATATATTTGACTATTTTGGAAATTTATTGAGTGTCTGGTTTTTCTAGTCCTTTTTTTCTCAGAATTTCAGATTTTCTTTTCAGATGTATGACTATGTTATGTGATATGCATTGAAATTTAAACAGAATAAAACCCAAAAAGACCAGTGTTAGTATTTTTTAGCCTCAGAGTCTTGATATTTTTTTTTTAATATCCTCAGACAAGCTTATATTGAATTGTAGAGAAGGAAAGTAAAAAAATAGTTGGGAATTTGTTCCGACATGGAATACAAACCTTTCGGTCCTTTTACAATAGGAAGGTAACTAGCGGCAGCTGGATGGTCGTAAGCTTTCGAACAAGGGAGTTCGGTAGTTAACTGCTTGTCCGACAGTGCGCGCGACTGGGAGGTGAAGAATCACTTTTGCTTTCGGCATGCTGGTGGATAGACGTGTTCATCTTCGCGCTCTGCCCACTTTTTCGTCGTTTGCTTTTCGTATAGTTTCTTTTTCTGTTTACATTGTGTGACTGAAAATTATAAGTACAATTATTCACTATTCTTTATTATTCAATTACATTGAAGTGATTTGCTTTGGATCATGAGTTCTCTACCCCCTCCTGTACCGACGACTGCAGGGACTGAAGGGCGTAAGTGCGGGAAATTCAGAAGTTTCCCAGAATCGTTCCTCATATTTTGTGTGCTCGGTGCCGAGGGAGAGAGCGCGCTCGCACCTACCCGTGTATTTTGGGTGAAAATTGTAAGTAAGTACTCTTTTTCATTTATATTTTTGCCCTATGCTCTTGGTGCCGAGGGCGCGAATGCGCTCGGCACGAACCCTTTATTTTGTGTGAAAGTGGAATCACAAGTGCAGTATTCTTTTTCATTTTCATATATTATTTTTGATTGCATCAATATTCATTTTGGATCAATGTTTCCGCTCTTACCCGGGAATTGATCCTTCCCCTTTTAATTTGTGTGAAAGTGAAATCGCAAGTGCGGTATTCTTTTTCTTTTTCATATATATTATTTTGATTGCATCATATTCATTGGATTAAGGTTTCCTCTCTTACCCGGGAATTGATCCTTCCCCTTTTAATTTGTGTGAAAGTGAAATCGCAAGTGCGGTATTCTTTTTCTTTTTCATATATATTATTTGTTCCGACACGGCATACAAACCTTCGGTCCTTTTACAATAGGAAGGTACTAGCGGCAGCTGGATAGGTCGTAAGCTTTCGAACAAGGGGTTCGGTAGTTAACTGCTTGTCCGACAGGCGCGCGCGCGCGACTGGGAGGTAAACAAATCACTTTTGCTTTCGGCCTCACAGCGAGTGGACGTGTTGTGTTCGACCGCGCTCTGCCCGCTTCTCGTCTTCGTTTGCTTTCATGAGTATTTGGTTGTGTTTGTGTGTGAACATTTGTAAGTACAATCATTTCCTCTCTTATTTCTTCAATTTTGAATTGATCAATAATGGAATCTCCACGCCTCGCTACCCCACGGAGACTATGCCCGGTACCGAAGGTGTAAATGCGGAAAGTTCCGCTCATTCCCGGAAATTGATCCACATATTTTGTGCGCTCGGTGTCGGGGGCGCGAATGCACCCGAGCCGAGCCCTGTGAAGTATGTTCTAATTGGTCGGAGGCGCAGTGGACTTTGTACGAGGGCAGGAAGAAGCGAAGGCCTGCAAAGGAGTCGTCGGAAAGCTCTCCCGCGACTCCTTTGGTTACGGACACTTCGTCTTCTTTCCTGCCGCCCGCTCAGCTCCCACGTTTGGCGCCTTCCCCTTCGGGGGGGGTTTCTAGGTCCTTTTCCTCACCCGACCTGTCGACGTGTGGAGGAGGGCGCTAGATACCCCGATGTCGGAGTTGTACTCTGGGTCCTCTATCCGTTCGTCTTCGCACGAGCGGGTAGAGGATCCTGCTAATCACCCGACTTTTGCTTCCTCAGTGCGGTTGCCGCGAAGGACGACCTCGGACAGGTGTGGGCATCGGTTGGGGCTGCAGGGCGTGCCGAGTGTCCAGGGGCTGCTCTACCATCTCGCTGGCTCTGTGGCGGTCACACATGCTACGTTACGACCACCACCACGACCCTTACAACGCCTGGCTATGCTTCACCTCCTCACCTGGTGTACACCCGCACGCGGTCTCTGTCACACCAACTACATCGGTGCAGGGGCCAGTCGCCGTACCACGGGGGAGTGTGATGCCGCCGCCTGGGTTTGCCGTGCTGCCGCGACCGGACTTCGTGTGCCCGAAGAGCTCGCCCCTGGACCTCCCACCAGTACCAAGGATGTCTGTGCCGCTGGTCCGTCCATCTGGACCGCCTGACAGCCTGCCGTACCTTGCCGTACCTGCCAGCCGCTGTTCACGGACGTGACGTTGCCGACCACTGCTGCCGTTCCTGTACCTGCTCCTGCCGTCTCCACTGCTGTTCCTGTGATGCCTGCACCTGCTGACGTTGTTCCTGTTCTGGCTCCGCTGCTCCCGATGCTGATCTGTTCGGACAGGTGCGTCCGGGCCCTGTTGATTCGGCAACAGCAGCCCCGGCTCCGCTCTGGATGACAGATCTGACATCGGTCCTGAGGAGGTTGACGAAGAAGAAGAAGAGGAGGAGGAAGGTGTCGTCGTCGTCTTCATCGTCTTCTTCGTCGTCGTCTGCCGCCTCTTCCCCTTCTTCTTCTCAAGGCTCCCCCGCCTAAGAAGAAGAAGGTCGCCTCCCCCCCCCTAAGAAGTCTCCTTCGGGAACTTCTAAGGGCCCGTCTCGCTCTGGTGAGACGGGGGGTTTTTCTTCCGCTGGTCACCCTGCTCCTTCGGGGGGCAGGACCCGTCTCTTCTTCCGCAAGGAAGAAGACTACGGGGACCAGAGGAGTGCCGGCTAATACCGGCACTTCCTCACCTGCTGTTAGTGGTTCGACCACGGCAGCAGGATCCGTCTCGGCCTCTCGTTCGCGAGAGGTACCGAGTGTACGGTCGCCTACCAGCGACCGTGCAGCTAGGAACCAGACCTCTGAGCCAGCTCAGCGTCAGGTTCACAGCACGGAGCGGAAGACTGGTGACAGCCGCTCACGCGACTATCACCAGGACCAGCTCTCGCTCTCGCGGCGAGCAGCTGGCTACCCGGGGCGGACGTGACGGTCCATGACCGGCCACGGGCTGAGGCTGGGAAGAGGTCCCCCAGTTCGCCGGCGCCAGCCACGGCTGGTACCAGCGACGTGACGCGCCGTGAGGATACGCACCGGTCTCACCGTGACAGTGGAGCTCGCCGGTCGCCTGACAGTCACTCTCACAGAGAGCGATCGGGTACGGCAACCAGCACCAGCTCTCTGACACACGAGACCGGGGCCGCTGTTCTCGGTCCAGCCGTTCTCCACAGCGAGACGGCTCGACTAGCCTGCAGCTCGATCGCCACCGCGGGTTGACGATCGCCTGCAGTCTTCCAAGCCCACTGGTTCTGCCAGCGAGCGAGGAGGGAGCGTCAGGTCTGCCTCTCCCATACCTTCAACCTCCTCGGGTTACACCGGGAGGGGCGAGGTATTGAGGAGTGATCGTGAGGGGTGCGCCCTCAGGATCCCACCACGTCGTCCTAACGTACCAGGCACGGTTCTCGGACCAGCCAGGTCGTATGCACAAGTGGAGGAGACCGAGAGGGGTCTGTCGCTGTTCCTCCCCTCGAGGGAGGAGGGTCTCGGGAGATGCTCCTGTTTGAGGGACTGGATGGTCCGACTCCGCAGGACGCAGTCACTCCTGAGATCCAGAGGAACTTTGCCGAGGTTATTGCGCTGATTCGTCAGCACAACGACCTCGCGGAAGGATCGCCGCTCCCACCATCCGAGCCCACGTCCCGGCTCGAGTCGTTCTGGGCCCGAAGAGGGAACCCAGACCGACGGTGGGTTTGCCGCGTTCCGAGCTTGCTGGACCAGGTAGAATCGCTTTGTCTTCCGGGCAAGACGGTTCTCTCAAGTCTGGCAGGTCGAGCAAGCTGCTTCCACCTCCTCTGCTGCGACAGCGGCGTTTTTACGTGCCATCTGAGGACCCACGATGTCGCCCAAACAGGAAAGTGAACAAAAAGGGAGTAGCCAGGATGTGACTCCGGGTGTGTCTCTGCAGCAGCTCCTGTCCGAGAACCTATGGTTCTCGCAGCAAGAGGCACTTGGCCTGGAATCTACTGCCATGGCAGCTTTCCAGGCCGTCTCCTGGTTAGATCTGTGGTCCCTCACAGTAAATCTAGGGTCGGCAGCCAACTCCGGGGGAATTTCCTCCCGAAGATGACTCGGCCTTTAGGAGACTTTGCCAGTCTGGGGGAAGAGCCATCTCCTTCCTTGCCCACCAGACGGTGAACCTGTGGGCCAACCTGGTTCTCCGACGTAGGGACGCTGTCCTTACTCGGGTTTCCAGGGCTGGCCATGCCAGGGCGTGAAGCGGCGTTGGGGACTAAGCAAACGGACCTTTACGGAGTTCCACGTCTCTCTTCCCAGGAGAGATGGTGGACGCTGCGGTGGACAGACGGCGCACTGACGACAGTGGCGTCTGGTTCACCAGGCAGTCTCGAAGGCTTCTGGGCAGCCTCGGACTGCGGCCAAGTCTAAGAGCTCGGCTAGCGCTTCCTCGGTGGCTAAGACGGTAGCTGCGTCGAAGCCCGGGGAAAGACTCTGTCTTCTTCGACTTCTACAAAGGGGAGCCGTAACCAGCCCTCCTCCTCCCGTGGAGGCTCTGGGAAGAAGTCGAAGAAAGGGGGGAAACGCTAGGGACGGCGTTCCCCCTCACCTGCTGCCGGAAGTGTGGGGGGGTGCCTGGCCAGCCATTGGGCAACTTGGCAGCGCTACGTCGCCGAGACCTGGATTGTAGATGTCCTTCGGGAGGGATATCTATTACCCTTCGAATCTCGGCCACCCCTCACCTCCAACCCGGTCCAACGCATTCGTACGTTCCAGGGTCATCGAAGGACGTAGACATTGAGACAGGAGAATCAAGGACCATGATGAGCAAGAGAGCTGTAGAAAAAATCGTTCCACGGATCAGTCACGGGCTTTTACAGTCGACTCTTCCTGGTGGAAAAGTCTACGGGAGGCTGGCGCCCGGTGATGATATCTCTC
The DNA here is from genome assembly GCF_015104395.2 of Macrobrachium nipponense. NCBI lineage: Eukaryota > Metazoa > Arthropoda > Malacostraca > Decapoda > Palaemonidae > Macrobrachium > Macrobrachium nipponense. Next base: position 65,427,669 of record NC_087214.1, on the reverse strand, counting down.
TCCTCTGAACCGGTTTGTTCGCCAGACCCGGTTCACGATGGAGACGGCACGCTCAGTGCTCGACTCCATCAGGGAGAACGATTTCATGCTTTCAGTGGACTTGAAGGATGCGTATTTCCAAATACCCATTCATCAGTCCTCCAGAAAGTACCTCCGCTTCATCCTCGACGGGACGGTGTACCAGTTCAGGGCACTTTGCTTCGGTCTCTCAACCGCCCCACAGGTGTTCACGCGAGTGTTCACTCTGGTGTCTGCTTGGGCCCATTCGCACGGGATACGTCTGATGAGGTTATCTCGAACGATTGGTTTAGTCCTCGGCAGAGCTCCCGCTCGCAGTTTGCTACAGGACAGGGATCGACTGCTCGAGTTCTGTCGCGATCTGGGGATCGTTGTGAACTTCGAAAAGTCCGATCTCGAGCCCAAGCAGAGGATGAAGTACCTGGGTATGCTGATCGACACGGTAGCAGGGCGAGTCTTCCCCACCGCAGACTCGTACGGATCAGCAGATTCAGGGAGGCAGCCAACCAGTTCCTGTCTCGGCAGGAACAGGTAGCTCAGCGATGGCAAGTCGTGATCGGACACCTGTCGTCACTCGAGAAGTTAGTCCCTCACGGGCGTCTTCACCTGCGGTCTCTTCAGTGGAGACTAAAGGAGTGTGGTTACAGGCGACGGATCCCCCAAGCTTTCCAGTGTCACTGACACCGGAGGTGAGGCAGGACCTAGCCTGGTGGCTGGACGACAGGAACCTCTTAAGAGGAGTGCCTCTGCGCACTCCCCCCCCGGACATGCAGCTGTTCTCGGACGCATCGACCGAGGGATGGGGCGCACACCTGGAGGAGTTGCTGACTTCAGGAGTGTGGGACGAGAACGACAAGCACCTTCACATCAATGTACTGGAACTCAAGGCAGCGTTCCTCGCTCTCCAAGGAGTTCCAGGGACCGCTTGATGGGACACTCAGTGGTGTTGATGTGCGACAACACCACGGTAGTGGCCTACGTCAACAAACAGGGGGGCCTAGTGTCTCTCCCGTTGTACCAGTTGACTCGGCAGGTGCACGAGTGGGCCGAGGCACACTCAATAGAGCTGTCGGCACGCTACATTCCAGGGAAGAGGAATGTAGTAGCAGACACGCTCAATCCGTCGGGATCAGGTGATAGGGAACCGAGTGGTCTCTACACCAGGACGTGGCGGAAAGGCTCTTCGACCTGTGGGGGCGACCAGTCGTGGTGATCTGTTCGCCACCCGGCACAACAGGAAGCTCCAGGTGTTCTTCTCGGCCGTGCCAGACCCATGGGCAGCTGCAGAGGACGCTCTTCAACACCCGTGGGACAACCTCTTCGTCTATGCCTTTCCCCCGTTCAGCCTGATTCGCAAGGTGATCAGTCGAGCACTGGTCACCCCGAATCTCAGGATGATCCTGGTGGCTCCCAAATGGCCACAGGCCATTTGGTATCCGGACCTGCTGGCTCTTCTCGCAGGAGAACCGGGAGAGATTCCCCCTTGGCACAACCTTCTCGCCCAGCACACGTCGAGCGGTACCACGAGCAGTCCAGTCCCTACGTCTTCACGGCTGGCTGTTATCCACCATCTCTTGCGAACGGATGAGGTCTTTTGTTTCTCGTCAGCGCAGCAACAGAGATGGCTGGAAACGTCCGTCAGTCCTCTGCAGCTGTGTACCAGGGGAAGTGGGCCGTCTTCTGTGGTTGGTGTCGTAGACGGGGTCTATCTCCTCTCAGAGCCACTCTTCAGCAGGTAGCGGATTTCCTCGTTTTTCTTCGCCGAGAGAAGCTCCTCTCAGTCCCCACAGTCCAAATGGATACAGAGCCGCCCTGGCTCTCGTCCTGAAAACTGAGGGGATTGGACATCTCGAACTCGTTCGAGATCTCCTTGCTTATGGAGGAGCTTCGAAAGGTCTTACCCACCTAGGGAACTCAGGCCCCCATGCGTGGGGATGTGACTCTCGTCCTTAGGAGTTTGACTCGAACGCCGTTCGAGCCACTCCGAGAGTCGTCAGACAGGGATCTGACCCTCAGGACCCTCTTCTTGCTGGCCCTGGCATTGGCGAAGAGAGTAGGGGAACTCATGGTCTTTCCTATGATGTACGACACTCCAGGGATGGGGATCTGTGACGCTCGATTTCGTCCCGAACTTCGTTGCGAAGACTCAGAAAACCGTCGGTCCCTGACGACAGGTTCGAGTCCCGTTGTACCAGGTTGACTCGGCAGGTGCACGAGTGGCCCGAGGCAGCCACTCAATAGAGCTGTCGGCGACGCTACATTTCCAGGGGAAGAGGGAATGTAGTAGCAGACACGCTCAGCCGTCGGGATCAGGTGATAGGGACCCGAGTGGTCTCACACCAGGAGTGGCGGAAAAGGCTCTTCGACCTGTGGGGGCGACCAGTCGTGGATCTGTTCGCCACCCGGCACAACAGGAAGCTCCAGGTGTTTCTTCTCGGCCCGTGCCAGACCCATGGGAAGAGCTGCAGGAGGAGCTCTTCAACACCCGTGGGCACAACCCTTCTTCGTCTATGCCCTTTCCCCCGTTCAGCCTGATTCGCAAGGTGATCAGTCGAGCACTGGTCACCCCGAATCTCAGGATGATCCTGGTGGCTCCCAAATGGCCACAGGCCATTTGGTATCCGGACCTGCTGGCTCTTCTCGCAGGAGAACCGAGAGAGATTCCCCCTTGGCACAACCTTCTCGCCCAGCCACACGTCGAGCGGTCCGGTACACCGAGCAGTCCAGTCCCTACGTCTTCACGGCTGGCTGTTATCCACCATCTCTTGCGAACGAGAGGCTTTTCTCGTAGCGCAGCAACAGAGATGGCTGGAAACGTCCATCAGTCCTCATGCAGCTTGTGTACCAGGGGAAGTGGGCCGTCTTCTGTGGTTGTGTCGTAGACGGGGTCTATCTCCTCTCAGAGCCACTCTTCAGCAGGTAGCGGATTTCCTCGTTTTTCTTCGCCGAGAGAAGCTCCTCTCAGTCCCCACAGTCAAAGGATACAGAGCCGCCCTGGCTCTCGTCCTGAAACTGAGGGGATTGGACATCTCGAACTCGTTCGAGATCTCCTTGCTTATGAGGAGCTTCGAAAGGTCTTACCCACCTAGGGAACTCAGGCCCCCTGCTGTGGGATGTGACTCTCGTCCTTAGGTGAGTTTGACTCGAACGCCGTTCGAGCCACTCCGAGAGTCGTCAGACAGGGATCTGACCCTCAGGACTCTTCTTTGCTGGCCCTTGCATCGGCGAAGAGAGTAGGGGAACTTCATGGTCTTTCCTATGATGTACGACACTCCAGGGGATGGGGATCTGTGACGCTCGATTTCGTCCCGAACTTCGTTGCGAAGACTCAGAAACCGTCACGGTCCCTGACGACAGGTTCGAGTCCTTCACGATTCCCTCCCTAATGGACTTCACCGATAATGATGCGGATGAGATGCTGCTTTGTCCTGTGAGGGGCGCTATCTGAAGAAAACTCGACACCTCAGGCCTGAGTGTCGACGCCTCTTCGTTAGCACCGGGGTAACAAGAAAGAAGTATCCAAGAACACTCTTTCATTCTGGCTGCGTGAGGTCATCAGGAGGGCGCGTATGAGGCTGATGGTAGTGACGACATCCGTACGTCCCGTCCGAGAGCTCACGAAGTCAGAAGTATTGGCCCCTCGTGGCGTTTCGTAAGAACTTCTCCGTGGATGCGCAGGTCCTGAAGGCAGGGGTCTGGTTGCTAAGGGACCCGGACTACCTTTACGTACCCTTCTACCTTCGGGATATTGCCCACAGGTCCTTGGATACCTTTTCCTTGGGACCCGTGGTGGCTGCTCAACAAGTTGTGTAGCTAACCCAGACCCTCGCAGGCTGAAACAGCATCGAGGTCCTGGGTGACTGTGGGGATGGATGTGTGAGTGAGTGAGTGACTGGCTCCCTCTTCCCATTTCTTTTCCGCCTCCTCTACCTGTGGGCAGAGGGCCACGGTCGTCACTACGCTGGATGAGGACGAGATGCAGGTGAGCTATATGACAGAGCCCCATCCTATCCCTTTCACTAGGGATAGGAGCAGAATATCCACCACTTCCTCCTACAAGGGGGGGGAAGTGATGCCTACAAGAGTCAAACCCATGACTTTATATTTGCTCCTGTACAGGAACAAGTTCTTACATTGCTGGTACGAAGAGATACGCTTGCCTCTCTCTTAGTACTCGGTCCAGAGGTCTGACCATTGATCCTGCGGTGCACACCCCGATCAATCGGACAGAGGCTTGGATCCCTCCTCGCTCTTACGACCAGGGAGACTTCCAAGGTTGGGCGAACACCAGTCTGTTCACAAAAGACTCAGATCCTCCCACCAAGAAGTGAGTCTTCCTATTGTAGAAAGGACGAAGGTTTGTATGCCGTGTCGGAACAAATGACAATTTGTCCAAAATTGCATTTTTCCTAACTATACAAACCTGAGGTCCTTTTACACATAGCCCCACCTCATGCCACCCCTCACTCTGCAGTTTTTGCTTGGGCCAAAAGCAAAAGTGATTTGTTTACCTCCCAGTCGCGCAGCAGCGCAGCCTGTCGGACAAAGCAGTTAACTACCGAACCCCTTGTTCGAAAGCTTACGACCTATCCAGCTGCCGCTAGTACCTTCCTATTGTAAAAGGACCTCAGGTTTGTATAGTTAGGAAAAATGCAATTTTGGACAAATTGTCATTTTGATTGCATCAATTCATTATGGATCAAGGTTTCTGCTTATAACCAGGAATGGATCCTTTCCCCTTGCGCTCGGTGCCGAGGGCACGATTGCTCTCGGGCTGTGCCGTATATTAGTTTTGGGTGCTGTGGGGGGGCGGGGGAAGTGAGGGCCTGCCAAGTCATCGAAAGCTCTCCCGCGACTCCCTTGGTAACTGATTCTTCGTCTTCTTCCTGGCCCCCCCACACCCGCGCTCAGCTCCCGCGGATGGCCCTTCCCCTTCGGGGGGGAGGGGTATCCAGGTCCTCCTCGCCCAATCTGTTGAGCGTGGAGGAGGGCGCTCGGTGCCCTGATGTACAATTGTATTCGGGGTCTTCCGTTCGTTCGGGGTGGGGTTCGCCCCCCCTAAACACACTACTGTTGCTTCCGCAGGTGCTGCTGCCACGAGGGGTGACTTTGGTCAGGTGTGGGCGTCCTTCGGTCTGCAGGGCATGCTTAGTGTCCAGGGGCTGCTGCTGCTTTATCTGCCTGGGTCTGCTGCGGTCGCCCATGGAGCGGTGATCACGACAACGACCTTGTCGACTCCAGGGTACGCCGCCCCTCCTCACCTGGTGTACTCGCCTCACGTGGTATCAGTCTCGCCTACAGGGAGCCTCTGTGCAGGGTGGTCCGTTTCCTCCGTAACCGGGGGGGGGGTGGGGGGGGGGGGGGGGGGGGGGGGGGGGGGGGGGGGGGGGGGGGGGGGGGGGGGTGGGTGGGTAAAGCCGCCCCCGCCGCCGGCTCAGGCGGGGATTGCTGCGCTGGGGGGGGCTGGTGGGGCCGCTTACCAACCAGACTTTTTTCCACTGCCCTATAAGCTCGCCCCTGGACCTGCCTGGCCTGGCCGGTACCAGGCATGTCGCTGGGCTGCTGCTCCACCCTCCTGGTTGGTACTGGTGCTGAGCCCTGCCGTAACCTGCCGATGCTGTGCTGGTCTGTCCCCTGCCCAATGCTGTGCGGCTGGGTCCTTGCCAATGGCCCTGTGCTGCTGTTCCTTTTCCCTGCCTGTTCCTGCCGTTCCTGAGATGCTCATAGCCTTGAATGACGTCGTCTCTTTTGTTCGTGGTGGTGGCCTGCCCCAGACTTTGGTCTTGTCTTGTACCAGGTGCCTGCCGGGCCCTGTTGCTTTGGCTAACAGCGATCCCCGGTCTGTTCCCTCCGCCCTGGGATGGCTGATCTTACGTCTGTCTCCTGAGGAAGCTGAAGAACGAAGAGGAGGAAGGTGTCGACGTCAATCTTCGTCGTCTTCGTCCGTCGGCTGCCAGCCTCTTCCCCTTCGACTTACCAAGGGTTCACACAGCCGCCAGGAAGAAGGAAGGTTGCCTCCTCCCCTCCTAAGAAGTCTCCCTCTCCGGGGAGCTTCTCTCGGTAATTCCCTCGAACCCCAACCCCCGTCTCACCTCAGTGGGACAGGGGGTTTCTTCCGCTGGTCCTCCTGCTCCTTCGGGCGCGGGGCGTCTCTCTTCGTCCGCAATGGAAGAAGACTACGGGGACCAGAGGGGTACCCCGGTACCGGTAATAATTTAAACCGGTACTCCTCCTCCGCCTGGTGTGCAGGGGCTCTGCCACTACACCAGGTTCCGTTCTTCGGCCTCTCGTCCGATGAGAGATACTGAGTGTAACCGGTCCACCTACCAGGTGACCGGTTGCAGCCAAAAGAATTCAGGCGGCCAGAGCTCGCTCAAGCGCCCAGTTTCACGGCACGGAGCGGAAGGTTGGTGAGAGCCGCTCAGGCGCCTCCCACCAGGCCAGCTCTCGCTCTCGTAGCGCCCACCGCTGGCTACCCGGGTTGACATGACAGTCTCTGACCGGCCACGGGCCGAGGCTGGGAAGAGGTCCCCCTAATCGCCGCTGGCGCCAGCGGTGTGACGTGCCGTGAGAGCAAGCATCTGTCTCACCATGACAGGGGTCTCTGCAGGTCGCCTGTGGGAGCGAACGGGTACGGCAACCAGCAGCAGTTCCCCTGACACACGAGATCAGGGCTGCTGTTCTCGGTCCAGCCGTTCTCCCCAGGGAAACGACTCGACTAGGCCTGCAGCTTGATCCCCACCACGGGTTGGCGATCGCCTGCAGCCCTCCAAGCCCGCTGGTTCAGCCAGCGAGCAAAGGGGAGCATCAGGTCTTCCTCTCCCGTGCCTTCAACTTCCTCAGTTTACACCGGGAAGAGCGAGGCACAGCGGAGTGATCATGAGGGGCACGCCCCGCACGATCCCGTCACGACGCCGTATGTACCAGGCACGATCTTCGGACCGACCAGGACGTACGCGCAAGTGGCAGGAGGAGACCGAGAGGGCTGTCACTGTTCCCCCTCCTGAAGGGGGAGGTTCTCGGGATATGCTCTTGTTCGAGGGGCTTAACGGTCCTACTCTGCAAGATGCTGTGACTTCCGAGATCCAGAGGAACTTTGCCGAGGTTATGGCGCTGATTCGTCAGCACAACGACCTCGGGGAAGGATCGCCGCTCCCACCAGCAGAGCCCACGTCTCAGCTCGAGTCGTTTTGGGGCCCGAAGAGGGAACCCAAACCGAAGGTGGGTGTGCCGCGATCGGAGCTTGCCGACTGTGTTGAACCAGGTAGAGTCTCTCGTCTCCGAACAAGAAGGCTCTCTCAGATCTGGCCGGTCGAACAAGCTACTTCCACCTCCTCTACTGCGACAGCGGCGTTTCTACATGTCTTCGGACACCGTATTTGAATACCCCTTCGGTCCTCCTGAGAGGTTTCGACCTCGACGAGGACTGGAATGAGTCGGAGGACGGTATCAGCTCTCTCCTGTCAGGTGTCGATCAGCCCCACCCAGACGACGTTCACAGTGGCGGCAGACCCTTACCTACAGTGCGAGTTCGTAACCCTCCTCGGGAAAACGTTTTCTCCTGACGATATGTTTTCCCAGACTCTGAGAGGCCGGCGATGGCTGCTCCTACTCTTCTCCAACTGCTAGTTCTGCTGGGAAGGCGAGCGAGTATCCAATTCCTCCCCCATTCCCTCTCTCCTTACGGCTGCGAGGGATCTCTGTAGGATCCCACGTTGGGGACTGCGCTACCGGGGGGAACTTCGGGTCCTACCTGATGTAAGCCCCAGTCGTTGAGGAGGGATCCTACCCCATCCTCGATTTCTACGGGAATCGAGAGGACCACCAGCTGATAATCGTTTGACGAATTCGGTGGGGGTTTCGCAGAGTGCTTAGAATTCTGCCGAATTTCTAGCACTCAGAGTGTTCGAGTTTTTTACAATCTCCAAACACTTAGGCGAGACCACTGTCAAAAGTGAGTGAGATGAGAATCCCCGATAATTGTTACCACGATAATCCGGAACCTTGCCTAATGCTCGAATTCCTGGAATTTCTAGCATATGGAAGAAGACTGCTGCTGAAAGAAGAGTATCTCACAGTAGGCGACCAACCTGGAATAGAGAAGAACGGTCGGGAACATCCAGTTTGGCATGAACTGTCGTCTTCGGTATTCTGTTCACCATTTAAGCTTTCCTTCGGGGAAGACTTCTCCTTCACTCTCTTGACTAGAGAACGAAGGCGGTCGATCTCCAATCCTTATTCTCATTCCTCGAGGGGAAAAGAATTTAGGATGGAGGTCGTTGTACAGAAACCTACAAATATACTACATATATTACCCTTGCGACATGATTCTGTTAAGCAGTTGAATTGTCCAGGATGTAGGCACATACCGTAGTTAACTCTACGGATTGTGACCGAGACGAATAGTATCTTAATTGAACTGCAACCTCCCAGGAGTTACCAGTTTTGATTTTAGATACTTGGTATTGTCACGACAACACCAAATCAGCTTTTGTATTTACCGAAATCCGTTTCGTTTAAATATCATTGCTTGAGCGTATTTTTTTTATGCCCGATGGTTATAGCCGAACGCATTCCTTCGTGGAATGGATTACCTGGCAACTCAGGATGACGAGTCAGCGAGAGCTGCTGTGTATTGAACTGCCTGATAGCAGCTCAGTACCAGCTGGCTTTCCGAGATGCACGGTCGGTTATGTCTCTCTCCCCTGCTTTGATTGACTACCGAACCGTATCTCTGCCCAAGAATCATGGACTTAGGTCTCTGATTAACGGGGATTCTCGCATACATAAAGGACCATCTACTGCTGTGACGCTCAATTTCATCGCCTTCAACATTGCGAGAATTTTCAACAGAGATATCTCTTGGACTCTTTCATCTTTCTGTTTACCGCACAGTAACAGAAGTCTGTACTAGTCTCCCGCTGCATTGCACTGCGATAATGCGAATGATTTTTGCAGATGTCTGAGTTTGTCTTCAAAATATCTCTTATTCGTAGGTTTTCAATTGTTCATTGTTCACCCTGAATTAACAGATGTATCAGAAGACATCGCCTACTCCCCGACCTGACAGCTCTACTACCAAATGTTCAGCCCATGAGAAGCAGTTCTTCAGGCGGCTCTCCCCTGTGTCTTCATTACTGAAAAGCGCTCTGCTTTCATTGCAACTACGACTCCTCACCGGACAGCAATGAAATAGCGGTTAGCATTTTCAGTCATTTGTAAGCATAGGTTCAGAATCTTGGCTATGAAGATGTAGGTTGCATTCTCTGTCCATCTTCGTCTTCAACGGCACATAGTGTTGTTTCTCCTTAGCTGAGATTCAACTATACTGTGAGATGTCTTGCCATCAGGGACGTCGGTCTCTAGAAGGCAATTGACTTTCGCCTGTTGGGCACATGCCTTAAGAGAATCATCACCTCACCGGCTGGCATCGGTGACAAACAAATACAATTTGTTTAGTCTCTCGGCATAACTTTTAGGGCGAAGGTCACGTGACTTGCTTCAGAACTAACTGCCCTGCACAGAGCCACAAGAAGGTCTTTAACCCGATTGCGCAGACGCCGTACTGAGGAGAATTTAATTACATACAAGAAATGTAGAGCACAGTTCCGTCGTGCCATGAAAGAAGCTAGGCGCCAGTCTTTGGGTGTCTTTTGTTTCCTCCTATTAAACAGTAGAACACACCATCTTCTGTGTGGAGGAAAGTGAAAAAGATAGCAGGCAAATTCACCCCCAACCCACCACCAGTGTTGAAGGTGAATGATCAGTATGTGACTGGAGCAACTGACGTTAGCAATGCCCTGGCGGATCATTTCTCAAATGTATCACGCAAGTGTGAAGCAGCTCCTGGTCACCAGTTTAGGAGCAATGAAGAAAAGAAAATTTTAAATTTTGCAACAGGAAGGGAAGAGTCATACAACTCTCCTTTTACTGAAAGAGAATTTGACTCCGCACTTGCTACATGTAATGATACAGCCCCTGGACCCGATGAAATTCCATATGCAATGATTAAAACATGTACCTGTTTAAATACCAAGTTGTTTATTTTAAGCATTATTAACAGAATATGGATGATCATAGTTATCCAAGTGTTTTGGGAACTAGCCATTATTTTAGCCTTTTAAAACCTGGTAAGGATAAGTTTTTAGCTGCAAACTATCGACCAATTGCATTGACATCTTGTTTATGTAAGATCATGGAGAATATGGTCAATGTAAGACTGTATGGTACCTGGAAAAGAAGGGTATTTTATCACCTATCGAGTGTGGATTTAGAAAAATGCATTCAACGACTGATGTGTTGATGCGACTGGAATCCTCTATTTGTGAAGCCTTTGCTTCCAAACAGCACCATGTAACAGTCTTTTTTGATCTTGAGAAAGGCATATGATACTGCATGGAGATATGGTATACTTAAAACCATTCATGAATTGGGGTTACGAGGAGAGTTACCAATTGTTCATTCAATCATTTGTTTCACATAGATTTTTTCAAGTCAGAGTGGGGGAAACTCATCAGAGAGGAGTCAGGAGAAGGAGTCAGGTTCCCAGGGTAGTGTGCTAAGTGTAACACTATTTGCACTAGCCATTAATGGGAGGTATCCTCTGTCATTCCCCAAGATATTCTCTCAACATTATTTGTAGATTGATCTCTCCATATCATTTGCTGGGATCTAAGAATGTCGATGGTTGAGAGAAAACTACAACTCTCAATTGACAAAATTATTCAGTGGGCTGATATGAATGGATTTAAGTTTTCGACAAACAAAACTACTGTTGTCCATTTCTGTCGTATTCGGGGAGTACATCCTGACCCGGATATATACATCAAAGGCCAACGGATCCCATGTGTAAATGAAGCTAGATTTTAGGTTTGATATTTGATTGCAGGTTGACATGGGTTCCTCACTTAAAGGCGTTAAAAGTTAAGTGTCTTGAGGCTCTGAATCTTTTAAAAGTATTGTCACATACATCATGGGGGGCAGACGCAAAACTATTTTAAAATTTATACAAGGCCTTAATTTTTTCTAAAATTAGTTATGGTGTGAAATATACTCCTCAGCCACCCCAAGCAGATTTAAAGGGTATTAGATTCTATACACCATGCTGGTATTAGACTGTCTACAGGAGCGTTTAGAACTTCGCCTATTCCAAGTCTCCTTGTTTGACGCTGGAGAATTAACTTTAGACCTTTACCGAAAGTCTTCTATTATTCGGTATTGGTTTAGGTTGCAAAGACTTCCCAATTCTTTAGCTTGTCAGACTGCAAACTTTGTAAGGCATTTTAGATATTTGAGTTACACCCAAAATCTCCTCAACCTTATGGTTTTCGGGTAAAACAATTAATAAACGGTCTTGATATAGCAAGAAATAGAGTTCTTCATTCAAGATATCAGCAACCCCTCCATGGAAATTACCAGATATATCTTTTTGTAAATATTTTATTGGTATAAAAAAGAACATGACTGAATTAGAAGCCAGGTCTCTCTTTCGTGAACATGTCGAAGAACATAAGGAATCTACTTTTATATTTACAGATGGCTCCAAATCTGATGCTGGCGTTGAATTTGGAGTATATAGTGGTTCTTTTAATTGTAGAGGTGCACTTCCTCTAGTATCTTTCCTATATTTACTGCAGAACTATATGGCATATTAACCGCTATTGAGAAAATAGCATTAAAAGATGAGGGCAATTTTACCATTTTTTAGTGATGCAAGAAGTGTCCTTCAAGCTTTAGAAGTTTTTAATTTGTTCTAGTAACCCTTTGGTTTTAAAGATTTTAGAGTGGCTTTTTTATTATTGGTCTGAAAGGCATAACTGTTCATTTCTTTTGTTGGGTTCCGGCACACGTAGGTGTGTGTGGAAATGAGGAGGCAGATTCACTGGCAAAGAATGCTGCAGCTGAGTTGCTACCAAGAAGGTATCCCATTCCATGTAATGATTTTTTACCTACAATTAAGAATTTTATTTGTAATAATTGGCAAAAGCATTGGGAAAGCTTAGCCGATAATAAGATGAGAGAAATAACAAATGTTATATCCCCTTGGAAATATAACGTGATGCCCCGAAAGTGGGAGACTACTCTTTGTCGTCTCCGAATTGGTCACACTCGGATGACACATGAGTTTTTGCTAGCTGGCCAACACCAACCATATTGTGACGACTGTTTGATACCCTTGACCGTGAAGCATTTGTTGACTGAATGCCCCACTTATAGCACGGAAAGAAATAGATATCTGTTTGAGGCTCGAGGTGAGGATGGCAGGTTCATCCTTGCCAAGATTCTTGGACATGATGTGTCATACAATGCAAGTGGCATTTTTAGATTTATTTCAGAAGCAGGTCTTCTGAAAGCTATTTAACTTTTACAATGATATTTGCTTTTATGGTTTTAATTGCATATAATTTTATTCTTTATTTATAATAAACGATATCGGCGTCAATGACCTTCGATGTCAGGATGCCAGAGAACTAACAATCATTCATTCATTCATTCACGTGACTTGCTCGGATGCTTGGACAACTTGCCTCCTACCGAACGCAGTCAGTCGGCAGCTGTCAGTGCGCCCAAGTCAGTTACAAACTTCGCTGTGGACTTAGTTCGGTTGTTCCAGATCAATCTTTTCTTCGTCCTAATGGCTTGTCCCAGTACCCATACCATCGACACCCACCATGGAGTGTCGGTGTCCTATCCACTACCGAGAAGAAGAATTTCACTGCATGGGGATAGGAGAATGCGAGACACTTCGCTGCAGACGGATAGACCAGTATGGGTACTGGACATCACCGAAGTCGAGAAGAGGGATAGGTCATGCGACTATTCCCTTCTTTTCCTCTGAGGGAACTGCATGATTTTTCCTGCGAAGTCAAGCATCCAGGGGATGGGGATCCCTGACGCTCGATTTCGTACCGAACTTCGTAGCGAAGACTCAGAACCCTTCGGTCCCTGACGATCGGTTCGAGTCCTTCACAATCCCCTCCCTAATGGACTTCACCGCCTTCGATGCGAAGGAGATGCTGCTTTGTCCTGTAAGGGCGCGACGGCGCTATCTGAAGAAACTCTACACCCCAGGCTGAGTGTTGAAGCCTCTTCGTCAGCACCAGGATGACCTAGAAGAAGTACATTCCTTCGCGTTCCACAAGAACTTCTCCGTGGTGCAGGTACTGAAGGCAGGGGTCTGGTACAACGAGACCACATGCACCTCCTTCTACCTTCGGGATATTGCCCACAGGTCCTTGGATCGTTTTCCTTGGGACCCGTGGTGGCTGCTCAACACGTTGTGTAGCTAACCCAGACCCTCGCAGGCTGAACAGCATCGAGTCCTGGTGTGACTGTAAGAATGGATGAGTGAATGAGAGTGTGACTGGCTCCTCTTCCCATCTTTTTCTCCCCCTCTACCTGTGGGTAGAGGGATACGGTCGTCACCTTGCTGGATAAGGACGAGATGCAGGTGAGCTACTCGACAGAGCCCCATCCTATCCCTTTCACTAGGGATGGGAGCGAATATCCACCACTTCCCCCAACAAGGGGGGGGGAAGTGGATGCCAACAAGAGACAAACCCATAACTTTATGTTGCCTCTTGCAAACAGGAACAAGTTCTTGCTTGCTGGTACGAAGAGATACGCTTGCCTCTCTCTTAGTACTTGGTCCAGAGGTCTGACCATTGATCCTGCAGTGTACACCCCGGTCAATCGGACAGAGGCTTGGATCCCTCCCTCGCTCTTACGACCGGGAGGCTTCCAAGGTTGGGCGAACACCAGTCTGTTCACAAAAGACTCAGTTGTTCCGATACGTAATACAAACCCTCGGTCCTGTAACAATAGGAAGTAGCTAGCGGCAGCTGGAACGGTCATAAGCTTCGAACAAGGGGAGAACGGTAGTTAACTGCTTGTCCGACAGTGCGCGCGCCTGAGAGATAAGAATCACTTTTATTTCGGCCGTGGTGTGTCAAGACGTGCTCGTCATCGCTCTGCCTGCTACTCGTCGGATGCTTTGGTTGGATTTATCCTTATTCTGGTTTGTCTGTAGAGTGAAAGAAACTTGTAAGTACAGTTTTTTCCTTTTGTTTATTACATTGATTGTGAATAAACAACAAGATGGATCAAGAGATGGAGCTTTGCCGCGCCCCCCAGTTGCCCGTAGAGTGTGTCCCGGGCTGGAGGGGCGTAAGTGCGGTGGATTTCGCTCCTTTGTGGACGTAGATCCACATGAATTGTGTACGCGGTGCCGGGGTCGAGAATGTTCCCGGGCCGAACCTTGTATTACGTGTATGATTGGTCCGAGGCGCAGTGGGTTCTGTACGAGGGTAGGAAGAGACGTAGCCCTGCAAAGGAGTCGTCTGGAAAGCTCTCGTCTTCCTTCCTACCCCCTGGTCAGCCCCCACGTTTCGCGCCTTCCCCTGCGGGGTGGGTAGCGGAGTCCTGCTCCTCACTCGATCCGTCGAGTGTGGAGGAGGGCGCTCGCTACCCGGATGTGCAGTTGTACTCGGGGTCTTCCGTCCGCTCTGGGTGGGGTTCGTCCCCCCCCAAGCGCGAGGGAACCCCTCTAACTCACCCGACTGTTGCTTCCGCAGGTGTGCCTTCCGCGAGAGACGACCTTGGGCAGGTGTGGGAGTCGCTGGGGCTGCAGGGAGTGCCTAGCGTTCAGGGGTTGATCCAGCGGTTGGCGGGGTCGGCAGTGGTCACACATGGTGTAGTGACCACCACTACAACGACACTTACTACTCCAGGGTACGCCGCCCCTCCGCACCTTGTTTACACCCCTCATGTGACTTCGGTGACCCCGACAGCTGCAGTACAGATGCCACTCGCTGCCGTACCGAGGAGGGGCGTGCCACCTCCACCTGGTTTCTTTGTGCTGCCGACCCCGGACTTCCGCTGCCCAAAAAGATCCTACCTGGACCTGCCTCCTGTGCCTAGAATGTTGGTGGCTGAGAACAAGACGCTTGGGTCGCCTGACTTTGCGGCCGTACCTGCCGTACCTGCCGCTACTACCGTTGCTGGCCCAGCCGCTCATGCCACTCCTGCTGTCCCAGCCGCTGTTGACGCTCCTGTTGTCCCTGCTCCTGCTCTCGTCGTTCCTGCTCGTGGTGGTGCTGCTCCAGGCTCAGGTCCTTCCGGACAGGTGCAGTCGGGCCCTGTTGCTTCGGCAACTGCCCCGGCTCCGTCCTGGATGGAAGACCTGACGTCTGTCCTGCGAAGGCTGATGAAGAAGAGGAAAAAGAAGAGGAAGGTGTCGTCGTCGTCTTCATCGTCTTCTTCGTCGTCTGCTGCCTCCTCTCCCCCTTCGACTTTCAAGGCTTCCAAGCCGAAGAAGAAGAAGGTTGCCTCCTCCCCCCCTAAGAAGGCTCCTTCGGGACCTTCTAAGGGCCCGTCTCGCTCTGGCGAGTCGGGGGGCTCTTCTGCTGGCCCTCCTGTTCCTTCCTCACCTGGTGTTAGCGGCTCTGCCGCTAAGCCAGGATCCGGCTCGGCTTCTCGTTCGCGAGAAGTACCGAGTGTACGGTCTCCCGCAGGAGATCGTGCAGCCAAGGTTTCGACACCCGAGTTCGCTTGACGTCAAGACCGAGGCACGGAGCAGAAGACTGGTGAGAGCCGCTCAGGCGACTCTCGCCAGGCCAGCAGATGCTCTCACAGCGACCAGCCGGGTTGAGGCTGGAAAGAGGTCCCCCCGGCCGTCGGTACCAGCCTCGGCTGGTATGAGAGGTTCGACGCGCCGCGAGGACGCTCACCGGTCTCACCGCGACAGCTAGCTCTGCAGGTCGCCTGACTGCCGCTCCCATCGGGACCGGGCGGATAGGGCAACCAGCAGCAGCTTGTCTGACGCACGGGATCAGGGTCGACGTTCTCAGTCGAGCCGCTCGCCACAGGTGAGCGGCACGGCCAGGCCTGCAGCTCGATCCCCACCGCGGGTTGGTGATCGGCTGCAGCCCTCCAAGCACGCTGGTCCTGCCAGCGAGCGAGGAGGGAGCGTCAGGTATGCCTCTCCGATACCTTCAACTTCCTCGGGATACGCCGGGAAGAGGGAGGTATCCAAGAGTGATCGTGAGGGGTGCGCCCCTCGCGATCCCGCTGCGACGCTGTACACACCAGGCACGGTTTTAGGACCGGCCAGGACGTACATGCAAGTAGCAAGAGCTGACCGTGAGGGGTCTGTCGCTGTTCCTCCTTCTGAAGGAGGAGGGTCTCGAGAGCTGCTCTTGTTGGAGGGACTGGACGGTCCTACTCCTCAAGACGCGGTCACTCCCGAGATCCAGAGGAACTTTGCCGAGGTCATTGCGCTGATTCGTCAGCACAACGGCCTTGGTGAAGGATCGCCGCTACCACCTTCTGAGCCCACGTCCCGGCTCGAGTCATTTTGGGGCCCGAAGAGGGAACCCAAGATGACGGTGGGTCTGCTGCAATCGGAGCTGGCTGACTCGGTCCTGGACCAAGTGGAGAATCTCGTCTCAGGGCGAGAGGATTCGCTGAAGTCAGGACGGTCTTCTAAGCTACTTCCACCTCCTCTACAGCGTCAGAGGCGTTTTTACGTGCCATCGGAAGACCCAATACCGCCTAAACAGGTTAACCCAGAGCTAGCAAGGCTAACTCCAGGTGTGTCCCTGCAGCAGCTCCTGTCGGAGAACCTCTGATTCTCGCAGCAGGAGGCACTCGCCCTGGAATCTACCGCTATGGCAGCATTCCAGGCAGTCTCTTGGTTGGATCTGTGGTCCCTCACAGTATCCAAAGTTGCGGCCGACTCCGAAAGTTCTGCTCTCGAAGACGACCCGGCGTTCAGGAGACTGTGCCAGTCTGGAGGTAGAGCCATCTCTTACCTCACCCATCAGACTGCTAACCTGTGGGCCAACTTGGTTCTTCGTCGTAGGGACGCAGTCCTTACCCGAGTGACCAAGGGGGCTGGGCGTGAGGCGGCACTCGGTCTTCGTAACGGAACTATTAGGAGTTCCTCCTCTCTCTTTCCTGGAGAGATGGTGGAAGCTGCGGTGGAGAGACGGCGCACTGATGACAGTGACCGTCTGGTTCACCAGGCAGTCTCGAAGGTTTCTGGGCAACCTCGAGCTACTGCGGCTAAGCCTAAGAGTTTAGCTAGCGCTCCCTCGGCTGCTAAGACGGTTGCCCCGTCTAAGCCCCGTGTGAAGACTCCTGCTGCTTCGACTTCTGCTAAGGGAGGCCGACATCAGCCCTCCTCCCAGCCCTCCTTTCCCTGAGGAGGTGGTGGGAAGAAGTCGAAGCGAGGTGGGAAACGCTAGGGACGGCGTTCCCCCTCACCTGCTGCCGGAAGAGGGGATGTGCCTGGCGAGCCATTGGGCAACTTGGCAGCGCTATGGCGCCGAGACCTGGATAGTAGATGTCCTTCGGGAGGGATATCTATTACCCTTCGAATCTCGGCCACCCCTCATCTCCAACCCGGTCCATCTACAAACCTATGTCCGGGGTTCATCAAAGGACAACGCTCTTCGACAGGAGATCAAGACCATGCTGACCAAACGAGCTGTGGAAATCGTAGAGGATCAGTCACCGGGCTTTTACAGCCGCCTTTTCCTGGTGGAGAAGGCATCGGGGGGCTGGCGACCGGTGATAGATCTCTCTCCCCTGAACCGTTTCGTTCGCCAGACTCATTTCACGATGGAGACGGCATGATCCGTGCTTGACTCCATCAGGGAGAACAATTTCATGCTTTCAGTGGACCTGAAGGACGTGTATTTTCAGATACCCATCCATCAGTCCTCCAGAAAGTACCTCCGCTTCATCTTCGACGGGACGGTGTACCAATTCAGGGCACTTTGCTTCGGTCTGTCAACTGCCCCACAGGGTGTTCACGCAAGTGTTCACTCTGGTGTCTGCTTGGGCCCACTCGCACGGGATACGTCTGATGAGGTATCTCGACGATTGGCTGGTCCTGGCGAGCTCCCGCTCGCAGTTGCTGCAGGACAGAGATCGACTCCTCAAGTTTTGTCGCGATCTGGGAATCGTGATAAACTACGAGAAGTTTGATCTCGAACCCAAGCAGAAGATGAAGTACCTAGGTATGCTGATCGACACGGTAGCAGGGCAAGTCTTTCCCTCAGACTTGCAGATCAGCAAATTCAGGGAGGCGGCCGTCCAGTTCCTGTCTCGGCAGGAACAGGCAGCTCAGCAATGGCAAGTCGTGATCGGCCACCTGTCGTCACTCGAGAAGTTAGTTCCTCACGGACGTCTTCACCTGCGGTCTCTCCAGTGGAGACTAAAGGAGAGTTGGTCACAGGCAAAGGATCCACCTTACTTCCCCGTGTCCCTCACAGAGAAGGTGAGGCAGGACCTAGCCTGGTGGCTCGACGACAGGAACCTCTTAAGAAGAGTGCCTCTCCGCACTCCCCCCTGGGAGATGTTGCTGTTTTCAGACGCATCGATCGAGGGATGGGGCGCACACCTGGAAGAGTTGCTGACTGCAGGTGTGTGGGACGAGAACGACAAGCACCTTCACATCAATGTCCTGGAACTCAAGGCGGCGTTCTATGCTCTCCAAGAATTCCAGGACCGCTTGGTGGGACACTCGGTGGTGGTGATGTGCGACAACACCACAGTAGTGGCATACGTCAACAGGCAGGGGGGCCTAGTGTCTCTCCCGCTACACCAGTTGACCGTGCAGGTGCACGAGTGGGCCACGGCTCACTCAATAGAGCTGTCAGCATGCTACATTCCAGGGAAGAGGAATGTAGTAGCAGACAAGCTCAGCCGTCGGGATCAGGTGATAGGAACCGAGTGGTCTCTACACCCAGATGTGGCGGAAAGGCTCTTCAACCTGTGGGGGCGACCAGTCGTGGATCTGTTCACCACCTGGCACAACAGAAAACTCCAGGTTTTCTTTTCAGCTGTGCCGGACCCATGGGCAGCTGCAGAGGACGCTCTTCAACACCCCTGGGACAACCTCTTCGTGTACGCCTTTCCTCCCTTCTGTCTGATTCGGAAAGTGATCAGCCGAGTGCTGGCCACTCCGAATCTCAGGATGATCCTGGTGGCTCCCAACCGACCACAGGCCATTTGCTATCCGGACCTGCTGGCTCTGCTTGCGGAAGCACCGAGAGAGATGCCCCACTGGCACAACCTTCTAGCCCAGCCACACGTAGAACGGTACCACCGAGCAGTCCAGTCCCTACAACTTCTCAGTTGGCTGTTATCCACCATCTCTTGCGAACGAGAGGCTTTTCTCGCAGCGCAGCAACAGAGATGGCTGGACACGTCCGACAGTCCTCTGCAGCTGTGTACCAGGGGAAGTGGGCCGTCTTCTGTGGTTGGTGTCGTAGACGGGGTCTATCTCCTCTCAGAGCCACTCTTCAGCAGGTAGCGGATTTCCTCGTTTTTCTTCGCCGAGAGAAGCTCCTCTCAGTACCCACAGTCAAAGGATACAGAGCTGCCCTGGCCCTGGTCCTGAAACTAAGGGGACTGGATATCTCGAATTTGTTCAAGATTTCCTTGCTCATGAGGAGCTTCGAAAGGTCTTGCCCACCCAGGTAACTCAGGCCCCCTGCATGGGATGTGACTCTCGTCCTTAGGAGTTTGACTCGAAGACCCTTCGAGCCACTCCGAGAGTCGTCAGACAGGGATCTGACCCTCAAGACCCTCTTCTTGCTGGCCCTGGCATCGGCAAAGAGAGAAGGGGAACTTCATGGTCTATCCTTCAATGTTAAACATACCAGGGGATGGGGATCTGTGACGCTCGATTTCGTCCCGAACTTCGTAGCTAAGACTCAGAATCTGTTGATCCCTGACGACAGGTTCGAGTCTTTCACAATCCCCTCCGTAATGGACTTCACCGATAACGATGCGGATGAGATGCTGCTTTGTCCTGTGAGGGCGCTACGGCGCTATCTGAAGAGAACTCGACACCTCAGGCCTGAGTGTCGACGCCTCTTCGTTAGCACTGGGGTTACCAAGAAAGAAGTATCCAAGAACACGCTTTCTTTCTGGCTACGTGAGGTGATCAGGAGGGCGTACGAGGCTGATGGTAGTGACGACACCCGTACCCTTCGTCCGAGAGCCCACGAAGTCAGAGGTATTGCACCCTCCTTGGCGTTCCGTAAGAACTTCTCCGTGGCGCAGGTCCTGAAGGCAGGTGTCTGGGGCAACCAGACTACCTTCACGTCCTTCTACCTTCGGGATATTGCCCACAAGTCCTTGGATACTTTTTCCTTGGGACCTGTGGTGGCTGCTCAACACGTTGTGTAAGCTTACCCAGCACCCGAGCAGGCAGAACAGCATCGATTCCCGGTATGACTGTGAGAATGAATGTGCGAATGAGAGTGTGACTGGCTTCTCTTCACCATCTTTCTCTCCCTCTACCTGTGGGCAGAGGGACACAGAAAGGAAATTGATGCAGGTAAGCTACTCGACCGAGCTCCAACCTATCCCTTTCATTAAGGATAGGAGCATATATCCACCACTTTCTCCAACAAGGGGGAGGAAGTGGATGCCAACTTGAGACAAACCCATAACTTTATGTTGCCTCTTGCAATCAGGAACAAGTTCTTGCTTGCTGGTACGAAGAGATACACTTGCCTCTCTCTTAGTACTTGGCCCAGAGGTCTGGCCATTGATCCTGCAGTGCACACCCCGATCAATCGGACAGAGGCTTGGACCCCTCCCTCGCTCTTACGACCAGGGAGGCATTCCAGGGTTGGACGAACACCAGTCTGTTCATCAAAAGACTCAGATTCCTCCCACCAAGAAGTGAGTCTTCCTATTGTTAAAGGACCGAGGGTTTGTATTACGTATCGGAACAAATGACAATTTGTCGAAAATTGCATTTTTCCTAACTATACAAACCTGAGGTCCTTTACATATAGTCCCACCTCATGCCACCCCTCACTCTGCGTATTTTGCATGGGCCTAAAGCAAAAGGGATTCTTACCTCTCAGGCGCGCAGGCGCGCGCACTGTCAGACAAGCAGTTAACTACCGTTCTCCCCTTGTTCGAAGCTTACGACCGTTCCAGCTGCCGCTAGCTACTTCCTATTGTTAAAGGACCTCAGGTTTGTATAGTTAGGAAAAATGCAATTTTCGACAAATTGTCATATTCCTCCCACCAAGAAGTGAGCCTTCCTATTGTTAAAGGACCGAAAGGTTTGTATTCCATGTCGGAACAAATAGCAATTTGTCCAAAATTGCATTTTGTTCATGAATCTTACCTGTCAGATATATATATAGCTGTATTCTCCGAAATCCGTCAGAATTTCAAAACTCCCGGCACACGCAGTGGTCAGCCAGGTGGTTAGTACCCATTCCCGCCGCTGGGAGGCGGGTATCAGGAACCATTCCCATTTTCTATTCAGATTTTATCTGTCGCCGGTACTGTAAACATCTGTTTCCAGTACCTCCGTCTTAGGATTTTGAAAACTTCATTGCCGCTTGAGTATCCTGATTGTCTTTTGGTTTATTGACTTTGGATTTGTGGCTTGGCATATGCTATCGTGGTTTGATTTTGATTTTGGCTTTGATTGTTCTTGAATTAAGATGTCTGGCTCTAGTTCTACTAGTTTCAGGGTGTGTTGTGTGCAAGAATGTAAGGTGAGGCTACCGAAAGCTTCGGTAGACCCTCACTCGGTATGCACGAGGTGTAGGGGGCATGTTTGTTTGTTGAATGATAGATGTAAGGAGTGTGAGAATTTGACTGATCTTGAGTGGAAGACGTATGATTCTTATATACGTAAACTTGAGCGTGATAGAATCAGGAGGTCTTCCTCCAGGAGTGCTTCAATTAATAGAAGTCAGGGTAGTAATTTATCTCCTGCAAATCCTCCTGTAGATTTTGTTACACCTAACCCCGTAGTATTGCCTTTGGGCAATCAGGAGGTATCTACAGAAGGAAACGTACTTTCTACGATCATGGAATCTATTCGTGCCCTGGAGTCAAAAGTGCTCGCACTCCAATCTAATGTGTTGAAGTGCAGTGATAGTGTTGGTGCATCTAGTGTTGTGGAGGGGGCGTCAAATCGGTCCCATAATGCCTCCAGGTCTAGACCTCTGTCGGACTCCCAGGACTTAGGGAGTGGGCTAGTCGAAAGCCGAAGGAGGGTTACGGGGACTATCCACCGGTCTGACGTCCCTTCGGCAAAACCTGTTGACACTTCCCAGGCTGCCAAGGATCGTGCACGTGCACGAATCCTTAAAGAATGTTTCTCTTCCTCCGAGGCGTCCTCCCCTCACTGGGGTTGGAGTGCTCGGAGGGCCTCTCACGATGAGAATGGCAAAGACGCAAGATGTCGAACAGGCGGCCGCCGTCTTTGCCGCCCTCTTAAGAGAGGTTTTAGAGAAGAGGACGCTTCACGTCCTCCTTCTCGACCTACGTTTCAGTCGTCTCCTGAATGCTTTGAAGACATTCCGCCACAGAAGAGGACTAGGACTTCATCGGAAGAGGACGCTTTTGAGCGCTCCGATCGCTCTAATTTTATTCTTGAGAGAAAGAAGAAGGCGTCCCCTCGCCCATCATCTTCTCACAGGATTAGTCCTTCTCCTGGCCATGGATCTTCTCCTTCTAGAGAGATCCTTGTAACAATGCAACAACAGTTGGCGTCGTACTTCGCAAAGAGAGAGGCAGAACCCCGTCGTCGTAGGAAGGATTGGTGGCTGCCTGTCAAGAGAACCAGGCAGTCCCCTGCTCCTTCTTCTCGTTCGTCGACCTCCCCAGCTTCGTCGCCTTCTAGATCCCGCCTACTCATTCGAGAACACGCAAGCGTTCCTTTTGAGAGAGCTTCTAGGAGTATTGATGAACGTGACAAAGGCGCAAGATGTCGCACAGGCGGCCGTCGTCTTTGTCAGGAGGTCGGGAACGTCCAGAAGACTCCTACTGACGACGATCACCGAACACCTGAGTTTGACACTCGCACGCTTCAAGAGTGGCGCGAGACTCGCCAAGACGCCTCTCAAGTTGAACGGGTGGACGCTTTTGTGTCTTACACGTCACGTCAGGAACCTTTTCAACATCAAGATATTCGACAAGACCCTCGTAAAGACGTCTTTCGGGATGCACGATGTTCTATGCACGCTAGACGTCCTGCACATCTAGACGCTCGCCAGGACGCTCGCAAGGACGCTTCTGAAGACGCTCGACGTCCTGCACATCGAGACACTCGCCAGGACGCTCGTGAGGATGCTTCTGAAGACGCTCGACGTCCTACACATCGAGACGCTCGCCAGGACGCTCGTGAGGACGCCTTTGAGGATCCTCGACGTCCTACTCGTCATGACGCTTGGCAAAGTACTTGCCAAGACGCTATTCAGAACAATGGACGCCCTACACGTCAAGACAGTCGGCAGGACTCCTGCAAGGGCGCTCTTCAAGAGGACGCTCTTCAGGACGTTCCGCAGGACGTTCCTTTACAGGAACTTAAAGTTTCGAAATTGGTGGTGAAACATACCCGAATTTCTACTTCGAACACTCCTTCAGACAGAGGCCCCCTTTTACGAACGGGACCTCAGGGCTTGATTACTTCACGATCTGTTAAGGACCCTTCTGCTATTCCCCTAGAGGAAGGAGAATCTTCGAGTGACTCTTGTCCTGCTGATGATGAAGAGCCGACAACGTCATCTTCTTCGGACTATAAGACGTTAACCCGCCTCCTGAAAGACTTGTTTACCGACAAGTTTCAGACACCGGTTCCTTGCTCTCCGCCTTCACAGTTGGCCTCATCGAAGACGAGGAAGGCGCCTGGCTTCGTTAAGATGGCCACTTCGCTCTCTACAAAGAGAGCATTCAAGAGGATCCATGACTGGATGGACTCCAGGAAGGCACGGGGCAAGACTTCCTTTGCTCTTCCTCCATTGAGGCTAAGCGGAAGAGCTGGAATTTGGTATGAAACGGGAGAGGAAGCGGGGTTGAGAATTCCTTCTTCTTCCCAAGGCGATTTTGCCAATCTGGTAGATGCTCCGAGGAGGTCTTACCTTCCCTCGGCTAAAGTTTCCGGACGATGTCGGAAATTGATCACCATCTCAAAGGAATCTTCAGGACGTTGGAAGTTTTTAACTTCCTGGATTGGTGTTTGGAGGCCCTGGACCTACAGTCCAGAAGCCTGGACTCAATTTCTTTAGGAGAGTTATCCAGCGTGTTAGCATGCATGGATAAGGCAGTTAGGGATGGCTCTGATGAACTGGCATCCCATTTCGCTACCGGCCTCCTGAAGAAACGAGCGCTATACTGCAGCTTTACAGCAAAGTCAGTGTCTCCTGCGCAGAGGGCAGAGTTGTTGTTCGCCCCTTTTTCTTCACATCTCTTCCCGCAGTCCATGGTGAAGGATCTGTCCGTTAACCTGCAGGAAAAGGCGACACAGGACCTCTTGACCCAGTCTTCTAGACGTCCTGCGGCCCAGTCTTCTACCTTAGCCACACAAGCCCCCAAGAAGAAGTTTAAGCCCTTTCGCAGAGGACCTTCCTCGAGAGCTTCTTCTCGAGGAAGGGGGGCTTCTTCTCTAGAGGCAGGGCCTCCTCAAAACCCAGAGGAAAGACACCGGTCGGAGCGAGACTCTCATTCTTTCCAGAGGCATGGAGAGTAAGAGGGACGGACACCTGGTCCCTCGAGATAATCGAGAGAGGTTACAAGATACCTTTCCTCTCAACACTTCCATTGAGCACGAAGCCCATAGACCTGTCGCCCTCATACCAGCCAACGAAGCAACAGATATTGCTCGATCTTCTCGAGCAAATGATAGAGAAGAGAGCCGTAGAACAGGTTCTAAAGTTAGATTCCCCAGGCTTCTACAACAGGTTGTTCTTGATTCTGAAGCAGTCTGGGGGATGGAGACCCTGTCCTGGACGTCAGCAGGCTGAACCTTTTTGTAAGAAAAGAAAAGTTCAAGATGGAGACGTCTCAGTCTGTGATGGGAGCTTTAAGACCAGGGGACTGGATGGTGTCCTTGGACCTCCAAGACACCTACTTCCACGTCCCGATTCATCCTCAATCAAGGAAGTTCCTGAGGTTCGTCTTGAAGGGACAGGTTTTCCAGTTCAGAGCTCTCTGCTTCGGGCTAAGTCTTCACGCTTCTCATGCGAAATGTTGCGAAATGGCTTCATCTCTCAAAGATAAGGGTCTCACTTTACCTAGACCACTGGCTCATCCGTTTGTCGTCGGAGTCGAGGTGTCTGGACGACCTTCATACGACGTTGCAGCTGACGAAGGCCCTAGGCCTACTAGTCAATTTCGAAAAGTTCCATCTGATCCCTACGCAGTCCATTGTATATCTGGGGATTCAGATGGATTCAGCGGCTTTTCAAGCTTTTTCCTTGGAACGTCAGCAGAAATGCTTAAAAATAGTGTCAGTATTCTTAGGGAAGGAGACATGCTCGGCGAAGGAATGGATGAGTCTGCTGGGGACCATTTCCTTGCAGGAGAAGTTAGTTTCCCTAGGTAGGCTGCACCTCAGGCCGCTCCAGTTTTTCCTAGCGGATAACTGGAAAGACAAGGAAGACCTAGACGCGACTTTGAAAATTTCTTAGTCGGTCAAGGATCACCTGAAGTGGTGGCACGATCCTGTCAAGCTTTCAGAAGGACTGTCCCTCAGCCTTCTGAGCCCCGACCTAGTGTTATTCTCAGACGCATCCATGGCGGGCTGGGGAGCAACACTGGGAAAGGAGGAAGTGTCAGGCCTATGGAGAGGGGAACAGAGGTCCTGGCACATAAACCTCAAAGAGTTGGAAGCTATTCGATTGGCTCTCCAGTTCTTCGAGGGACGAGTTGTTGGCCGAGTTGTCCAGATCAACTCCGACAATACCACGGCTCTCGCATACATCAAGAAACAGGGGAGACACACTCTCGGTCCCTGTTTGAGATAGCAAGAGACATCCTTCTTTGGGCAAGAGCACGGAACATAATTATCCTGACGAGGTTCGTTTCAGGAGTTCAAAATGTCCGGGCGGATCTTCTCAGCCGTCGACATCAACTGCTTGCGACAGAATGGACTCTTCATCTAGAGGTCTGCTAAGAGTTGTGGAAACCATGGGGACGTCCATTAGTAGATCTCTTTGCAACATCGAAGACGAAGAGACTTCCTCTTTACTGCTCGCCGGTTCTCGACCCGGGAGCAATAGCAATAGATGCCATCCTATGGGATTGGACGGGGATGGACGTCTACGCCTTTCCCCCGTTCAAACTCCCGGGAGAAGTAATCAGGAAGTTTTCGGCGTCTCAGGGAGCGAGAATGACGTTAATCACCCCGTTTTGGCCTTCAAGCGACTGGTTTACGGAGGTCATGTCCTTCCTAGTGGACTTCCTAAGGACCCTGCCAGAGAGAGTCGATCTACTCAGACAGCCCCACTTCGAGAGGTACCACGGAAACCTCTCCGCTCTGAGTCTGACTGCGTTCAGACTATCCAGAAGTTGGTCAGAGCGAGAGGTTTTTCAAGACCGGTGGCAAGAGCTATTGCCAACGCAAGAAGAGCTTCCTCTCGAGCAGTCTACCAATCTAAGTGGGCTGTCTTCAGGAGATGGTGTAGGAAGAAAGGTATTTCTTCCTCCACGACCTCTGAATCAGATCACTGATTTCCTCCTCCATCTGAGGAATGTTGACAGACTTGCGGTTCCCACGATTAGGGGGTACAAGAGTATGTTGTCGGCTGTCTTCTGACACTGAGGCTTAGACCTGACCAACAATAAAGACCTTCACGATCTTTTGAGGTCTTTTGAAACCTCGAAAGTACCACAGCCTAAGATTCCGTCATGGAACTTAGATATAGTTCTAAAGTTCCTAATGTCAAGTCCTTTTGAACCTCTGCATGCTGCCTCTTTAAAGGACGTCACAAGGAAGGCTATTTTCCTAACCGCTCTGGCCACAGCGAAGAGGGTTAGTGAGATTCAAGCCATAAGTAAGCAAGTGGGCTTTAGAGGACACAATGCAGTGTGTTCCCTGAGCCCTTCCTTCTTAGCGAAGAATGAAAATCCGTCCAACCCCTGGCCCAAGAGCTTTGATATCAAGGGGTTAGCAGAGATCATTGGACAAGAACCAGAGAGAGTCCTGTGCCCTGTCAGGGCTCTCAAGTTTTATTTGGAAAGAACTAAACAATGTCGAGGTCCTTCAGAGAATCTGTGGTGTTCCATCAAGAGACCAGACTTTCCAATGTCAAAGAACGCACTGGCGTTCTTTTTGAGAAGCACCATCAAGGAGGCCTATTCGTCCTGTCCAGATGGTGATCTTAAACTTTTGAAAGTTAATGCTCACGAGGTAAGAGCTGTCGCGAACTCAGTGGCATTTCAAAAGAATATGGCACTCAGTGATATCCTGAGTGCCACATTTTGGTGAAGCAACTCTGTGTTCGCTTCACACTACCTGCGGGATGTGAAGATGGCATATGAGAACTGCTATTCGCTAGGGCCATACATATCCGCAGACATGATATTGGGGGCAGGAAGCAGCACGAATCCTATCCTATAGAAAATGGTTAGGTGTGCTTTTAATTTTGTTGTGTTGATTTACGGTTGTGGGGTCGGCCGCCTGAGGCGGACTTCCCTTTCTTTAGCCTAAAAGTTATGTGGGATTAACTTTTGATAGGTTAGGTCAGGTGGTGGTTTTTTGCTTCGTTGCCCTCAGAGTATGGTCAATATGGTCTAGTCGCATTGTGGTCACGCTCCCATTGACAGATCATCTAGAAATCACTTGCTGGAGAGACTAGTAAAGCAAAAGCAGACTTGGGTGACAGTAATCACGAAGTCAGCTATGCTAACAGGTAAGGAACCAAGATGTCAATCATCTGCATGTAATTTGTTTCCAAAATCTTTCTATTCTGTCCCTTCCCACCTCAAATGGTGGGTTATTCAGCTATATTATATATATATATATATATATATTATAATTATAAGTATATATAGATATATATATATATATATATATATCTGACAGGTAAGTTTCATGAACAAAATGATATTGTTATGATACAATAAAGTTTGTTCATACTTACCTGGCAGATATATATAATCAAGTACCCACCCACCTCCCCTCAGGGGACAGTGGCATTAGAAAATCTGAATAGAAAATGGGAATGGTTCCTGATACCCGCCTCCCAGCGGCGGGAATGGGTACTAAACACCTGGCCGACCACTGCGTGTGCCGGGAGTTTTGAAATTCTGTCGGACTTTGGAGAATACAGCTATATATATATCTGCCAGGTAAGTATGAACAAACTTTATTATATCATAACAATATCATTTTTCCTAACTATACAAACCTGAGGTCCTTTTACACATAGTCCCACCTCATCCCACCCCTCACTATGCAGTTTTTGCTTGGGCCTAAAGCAAAAGTGATTCTGCACCTCCCAGTCGCGCAGCGCGCGCACTGTCGGACAAGCAGTTAACTACCGAACTCCCTTGTTCGAAAGCTTACGACCATCCAGCTGCCGCTAGTTACCTTCCTATTGTAAAGGGACCTCAGGTTTGTATAGTTAGGAAAAATGCAATTTTGGACAAATTCCTATTTTTTCCTCAAAAGCCATCAAACAGGTAAATATGTGCCATTCTTGTTTAAGGTAAATGCCACTCCTAAATTGTGCAATGAGTAGTTGTGAAGTGCCTAAGGATGTTGGTCGATTACTAGTAAACCCAAAGTACATCTGTAAAGTAGCGCCTCAGGGGCGTGGTTGGTATGATATTAGCGTCCCACCTCTGTGGTCGCAGGTTCAATTCTCAGGAATTCCATTGAGGAGTGAGAGATTTGTATTTCTGGTGATAGAAGCTCACTCTCAACGTGGTTCAGAAGTCACGTAAAGCCGTTGGTCCTGTTGCTGAATAACCACTGGTTCCATGCAACGTAAAAGCACCATACAAACAAACATATGTAAAGTTATCCAACCACTGCCGGATTTGCCATCGTTTGTGTAGTTCGATACAGTTGATTAAGGAGGATTTTGGTTTTCATGTACACAATACTGTTATTCAAGAGAAGTGAAGGTAATTTATTCCAATGCACAGTGGACAAAAACATTTGGATATGATTGTTAGTTTGTTCCGACACGTAATACAAACCCTCGGTTCTTTAACATAAGGAATGTACTTACGGCGTAGCTCAAATTACGGCCGTTGAATCTTGAACAAGGTGGTTAGGCGACCCGGATGTAAACACTCCACTTTGCTTTCGGCCATCTACCGATGAAGACGTGTGTTTGTGAGCTCCAGCTGACTGGTCGTTGGTCTTTTTTCCCGGTGGGATCCTTTTTGTTTATTTTTGTTTTTTAAATGAATGTGTATATACGGTGTTTGATATTAATACTAAACAAAGGTTTGTCCTTGTTTTTCAATTAATATACAAACACACTCTTTGTGATAGCCTTTATAACCGCCCCTCTGCCTGTGTTAAAAGTCGGCGGCAAAGGTATACCAACATATTATTTACATTCTTTCGCCCTTTAACACTGGCTCAGACCTGCATGAGGACGAGATATGTATTTAACGTGAGGATGAGACATGTATTTAACGTAAGTGATATTGATCCTGAATACATATTCATCCGGAAATTACGCTTAGGTTTGAGAATTACCGAGGGAGCTTCAAAGGTTTGTCCGTGTTTTTTTATGGTAATTTCTCTTCTCCTTCCTTTCACTTACTATAAGAAGAAGGTAGAAGGATAAGCTTGCGGTGTTGGGTCTTTAATATTTTTTCCTTATTTTACAGACTAGTGGTGATTGTGTTTTCAGCAGTATTGGTTGTCCTAACCTTGGAATTGTACCTATGACTCGTAGCATGTTGCGTATCGATCCTCGAGTGTGTGTACTGATCCCCTGCTGATAATCATATTCATTACAACTACTACCTGGGAGTTATGTCGCTGGACGAAGCTGTCGCGCTGCCCTGTGAGGTTTTTCTACTCCTGATGGTAGCAGTCTGGCAGAATTCTGAGGAACCGAAGAGGGAGAGAGCTCGTCAAGTGTCGTCATCCTCCTCTTTGAGATCATCATATCTTCGTGCCTCCTCCCATTCGACTTTTAAGGCTTTGCCGTAAAAGAGAAGGTGGTCTATCCCCCCTAAGAAGTCTTGTCACGAGACTTCTAATGGTCTGTCTCGCTCTGGTGAGACAGGTGGGTCTTCCGCTGGTCCTCTGTTCCTCCAGGAATGGGCCTCCTGACCTGGAACCGTCTTGGCCGCCTGCTTGCAAGCGTTGCCGAGTGTACGGTCACCTACGGGTGACCGTGCAGCCAGGGTCCAGACTGCTGAGTATGCTCACCGTGTCAGGACCCAGGCATGGAGCGGAAGATGGCAGGAGTCGCTCGGGTGACTCTTGCCAGACCGGCGATCTCTCTCGCAGCAATCGTCTGGTACCCAGGGTTGACATGACGTTCCCGCGGGTCCATGCACGCAGAGACCGGTGGAGGCTGAGCTTCCAGCCCTCTTTTAATTAATTTCTTTCTTTCAGAGGACGGTATCAGCTGTCACCTGTCAGGTGCACGCTCAGCCCCACCCAGACGACGGTCCAGTCTCGGGGTGGCAGACGCTTCACCTGCCGGGTAAGAGTTTCGTAACTCTCCTCGAGGAAGCGTTCTCTCCCGCAGGTCCCTCCGGACAGGTGCAGTTGGGCTGTGTTGCTACCGCAACTGCCCCAACTCCGTCCTAGGTGGATGACCTGTCGGTTGTCCTGAGGGAACTGACAAAGAAGAAGGTGTCGCCGTTGTCTTCTACCGCCTCTTCCCCTTCGACTTCCGAGGCCCCCCAGCCAAAGAAGAAGATGGTAGCCTCCTCCCCCCCTAAGAAGTCTCGCTCAGAGACCTCTAAGGGTGTGGGACAGTTGGGGCTTCCACTGGTCCTCCTGTTCTTTCGGGAACAGGGCCTGTCTCTCCTTCCGCAAGAAAGAAGATGGGGACCGGAGGGGTACCGGCTAACACCAGTACCTCCTCTCCTGGTGCCAGGGACCGTCTCGGGTGACCAGGCAGCCAAGGCTGCTCGCCGCCAGGACCTAGGCAAGGAGCGGAAGACTGGTGGCAGTTGTTCAGGCGACTCCCTCCAGGCCAGCGATCGCTCTTGCGGCGATCTGCCGGTTCCCAGGGTTGACGTGATGTTCCCACCAGACTGTTCACGTAGCGAGGCTGGGAAGAGGCTCCCCCCCCTGGCCAACGGGGTTCAACCTCGCCTGGGCCAGCCTCACCTGGACCTGGTTCAGCCTCGCCTGGACTTGGTCCAACCTCCCCTGGGCGCGTCAAGAGGACGGTGCTCGCTCTCACCGCGTTAGTGGACACTACCAGTCACCTGACCGTCGCTCCCACCGGGACCAGACAGCTCGCTCGACTGGTAGCAGCTCCCCTGAACCATGAGACCGACGCTCCCGTCCTCGGTCCAGCGCTTTTCTGGAAGGAGACCACTGGTCCAGACCTGCAGCTCGACCGTCACTGTGGTTGGTGATCGCCTGCAGTCCTCCCAGCCTACCGGTTCTGCTGGTAGGCAGGGGAGGAGCGCTTGTAGCAGCTCTCCTGACGCAAGAGTATGACGCTCTGTCCTTGGTGCAAGTTTCTCCGCAAGAAGACCACTGGTCCAGACCGGCAGCTCGATTTTCACATTGGGTTGGTGATCGCCTACAGTCCTCCCAGCCAACCAGTTCTGCTGGTAGGCAGGGGAGGAGTGTTCATAGCAGCTCCCCTGATGCCTTGGTCCAGCGCTTCTCCGCAAGAAAACCGCTGGTCCAGACCTGCAGCTCGATCGCCACCATGGGTTGGTGATCGCCTGCAGTCACCAACTGTTTCTTCTAGTAGGCAGGGTAGGAGCATCAGGTCTCCCTCACCTGTCCCTTCAACCTCCTCAGGCCACACCAGAAGGAACCAGGCGAACAGGAGTGACCATGATGAATGCACTTCTTACGGTCCGGGCACAAGCCTGGTTCGGTCTTGGGACCAACAGATCCTCGCTCAAGTAGTTGGAGGAGATTGTGGGGGGCTGACGAGGATGATGACGCTTCCCAGACTCGGAGTGAGCATCACCGCCGTTCACGTGATGGTCCCGCTGGACCACGCATGCAGAGACCAGGATGGGCTCCCCCTTCAGTCCTCTTGAAAGGTTTCGACCTTGATGAGGACTGGGACGCATCGGAGGACGGTGTCGGCTCTCTCCTGTCAGGTGCTCGCTCAGACCCACCCACCCAGATGATGGTCACGGTGGTGGCAGACGTTTAGCCTGCAGTACAAGTTCGTAACCTTCCTCGGGAAAACGTTTTCTCCAGACGGTGATGTTTTCCTAGACTCTGAGCGGTCATCACTGCACGGTGATGGCTGCCCGTATGCGCTTCTCCGACTGCTAGTTCCGCTGGGAAGGCGAGCAAGTGTCCAATCTTCCTCCCCCGTTCCCTCTCTCCTTATGGCTGTGACGGGAAGGGGAGGGATCCTGCAGAGCATTCTTTATAGGATTCCACGTCGGGAATTGCGTTCCTGGAGGGACCTTCGGGTCCTACTGGACGTAAGTCCCCGTCGTTGATTAAGGATCTTGCCCTATCCTCGATTTCTACTGGAATCGGGAGGACCACAACCCAATGATCATCTGACAAATTTGGGGGGGGGGGGGGGTAGGGTTTTGCCGAGTGCTTAGAATTCTTCGGAGTTTCTAGCATTCTCCAAGTGTTCTGGTCTTCTACGATCTGCAAACACTTGGGCGAAACCACGGTCCAGAGTGGGCAAGACAAGAATCCCAGATAATTGTTACAACGATAATCGGGATTCTCGCCAAATGCTCGAACTCCTGGAGTTTCTAGCGTTCGAGGGAAGTACTGCTGCTGAAGGAAGAATTTCTCGGGAGGGGCTCAGCCTGGATGGACCTGACAGTCCGTCGCCTCAGTAGGCAGCCAACCCCGTGATAGAGAAGAACGGGTGGGAACATCCAGTTCGGCTTGAACTATCGTCTTCGGTATCCTGTTATCACAGTAGAAGTCTTCCTTCGGGAAAACTTCACCTTCGCTCTCTTCACTAGAGAATGAAGGGTGTCGGCTTCCAGTCCTTATTCTTGTTCCTGGAATGGAAGAGAATTTAGGATGGAGGTCTATGTACAGGAACCTACAAATATGCTACCTATATTGCCCTCTCGACATGCTTCTGTTATCAGTTGAATTGTCCGAGGTGAAGGCACACACCGTATATAACTCTACGGGTTGTGACTGAGACAAATAGTATCTTCTTAATTGAACTGCAACTCGGGACTGCCCTGCAAACCTCCCAGGAGTTACCAGTTTCAATTTTGAGATACTTGTGGTATTGTTACAACAACAACACCACAGCGTTTGCATTCACTGAAATCCATTTTGATTAAATGCTCGAGCGTATTTTTTTTTTTTTTTGCGCTCGATGGTTCTAGCCCAACGCATTCCTTCTTGGAATGGATTACCTGGCAACTCAGGATGACGAGTGAGCGTGAGCTAGCAGTGTATGGGCTGCCTGCCAGCCCTGCCTGCTGCAGCCCAGTATCAGCTGGCTCTCCGAGATAGTAGGTCAGATATTGTATCTCTCCTCTGCGATGATTGACTACCGAACTGATTCTCTGCCTGGCAATCACAGACTTAGGTCTCTGGTTGGCTGGGATTCTCGCATATGTGGATGACCATCTCTACTGCATCGCCTTTAACATTGCGAGAATTTTCAGACAGAGATATCTCACTAGACTCTTTATCATCTTTCTGTTTACCGCACGGTAACAGAAGTCTGTAGCCTAGTCTCCCACTGCATCGCACCTGCTGCTGCGATGACGCGGAATGATTTCTTCAGACATCTGAGTTTGTCTTCTAAATATATCTCGTATTCGTAGGTGTGCAATTGTTCGTTGTCACCCCGAATTGTAGATGTATAACAGAAGTCACCTGTTCCCTGCCCTGCCATCTCTACTAACAAGTATATAGATGTCCTCCCTGATTCAGCCCATGAGAAGCAGTTCCTCAGGCAGTACAATCCCTGTGTTTTCATTACTGAAAAGCGTTCCGCTTTCATTGCAACTCCGACTTCTCACCGAACAGCAATGAAGTAGCGGTTTAGCGTTTTCAGTCCTCTGTAAAACAACTGGGATTAGGCTGTCTTCACGGGTTGGTGTCATCAGCGGGATTTTTCTAGTTCAGAATCTTGAGAGTTAACTTCTCTTGATTCAGCTGTCAAGACGTAGGTCTGCATTCACCTATCACCTTTTGTCTTCAACGGCACATAGTATTGTTTCTCCTTAGTTGAGATTCAATTACTATGAGAACTTCTGTCTTGCCATCAGGGACCTCGGTCTCTAGAAGGCAATTGACTTTCATCTGTTGGGTACATGCCTTGAGAGAACCATCATCTCACCTTCCAGCATCGGTGGCAACAGATAGACGATTTGTATGGTCTCTCTGCATAACCCCTCAAAAGGCGAGGGTCACGTGACTACGCCTCAGGTGCATGGACGGCTCGCCTCACACAACTGAACGCAGTCAGTCAGCAGCTGTCGAAGTGTCCGAGACAGTCACGAGCTACGCTGTGGACTTTGTATCGGTTGATCCAGATCAGTCATTACTTTGTCCTACTGGTGTGTTCCGGTACCCATAAGTATCAACACCCACCATGTCGGTGTCTTTATCCATTGTGGAGACAACGAGACCATGAGATATTTCGCCACAGTGGGATACGAGACCGTGAGAGACTTCGCTGCAGTGGGATACGAGACCGCGAGAGACTTCGCTGCAGATAGATAGACCAGTAGATGGGTACTGGACATCACTCCGAAGAATATGTCGGACAGGAAGATGGAAAGGTCATTGCGACCATATCTTTCTTTCCCTTCGGGACTGCCCACAGGTCCTTGGAACCTCATTTCCCCGGACCAGTGGTGGATGCTTGCAAGATGTGTTTGCTTACCCAGCTCCTTCAAGAGGACAAGTTGCATCTCGTCCATGGTGTGCAGTTGTAGAGGTAAGAAGGATGCGAGAGTGACTGGCTCTCTCCCCTTCCACGCCTCGACCCTCCATCCCTCGTCCTTCGGGTTGAGGATAGGACTCGAATTCACACTGGCTGGTCGGACGATTGATGTGGTAAGCTTACACATAGAGCATCCTTTTTATGTTTCATATCAGTATCATAGACGCAATCCCGCTCCTTCCTCTAGCAAGGGGAGGAAGGAGACTGACAATAATGCAAACCCTTCCCAGATATTCTTCACAGCCCTTTTTCGGATGAGTCACGATCCCTCACTCATTTCGAAAAGGCCCAGAAGTTTGACTCTTGATCATGCAGCTCCTATACTCCGATCAAGTTGTCAGAGGCAGCAGGGCACTCCTCCTCGCTCTTACGACCAGGAGGAGTAGCCTAGGTGCACAGAACTCCGGTCAGTTCTAGAGGCTCACTCAGATTCCTCCCACCAATCAGTGAGTCTTCCTTATGTTAAAGGACCGAGGGTTTGTATTACATGTCGGAACAAATCACAATTTGTCGTCAATTGTATTTTTCCTAACTACGTATACAAACCTGAGGTCCTTTAACAGATATGCCCACCTCATGCCACCCCTCCCCCCTTGTGACCAGGAACTTTGCTGTAGTGGGGGGCTTGCGTGGTGTAATGAAGAATTGAGCAATGGTGGTGGGGTGATTTATTCACCCTGGTAGGTACTGCCATGCCACTAAGGTCAATTCAGAGCATCCTGACTAATCCTGGTACTCTGTATCACCTTCTCCTATTTTCACTCTTTCTCTCCTTCCTCTGTCCAGATGGATTTTGTTGATGACCTTAGCATGAATTTGGACATGCTCTTACTGCTCTTTGGAGCTGAAGGAGGGTGGAGTGGGACGGCATGCCTCTCCACCCGTAGAGGGGAAACTTTTATGTCAAACCCTGCATTCGGTGCTGGGTCTGATCTCGATGGACTGACGACCCTCAAGGTACTGAATGTTGGGTGTATATCTAGGTTGTACCCCTAGGGTGCCCCAATAAGGGAATTGCATCCCCTAAATGTGGCTCCATGGTGGGTACGGGGAAAACCTAGACGAATCTTTTATATATCATTCTATGAGAAACTTAAAACCCCAAAATCCTGATGACCATTGCACGGAACCAGACATGGGAAAGACTCTTCAATTCAGTGTGGTTACACTGGCACCATATACTCCTCATCAAGGGAGAAGAAATTTTGTAGGAAGAAAATCCTTAGAAGAATCTGGAGAAGAAGTTTTGTAGGAAGAAAATCCTTAGAAGAATCTGGAGGATGTGTACCTAATAAATTTGATAAATATCTAAACCAATACCTTTGAGGATAAAGTTGTGAATATTTTTGAAGTACATAGGGATATTGTAAAATGTTGTGGGAGGGAACCCAAGATATTGCCACATGGTAGAAATAAGCTTTTGGTAGAGACTAGATCATTAGAAGAAAGTGAGAAATTGAAATATCTGAGTTTACTGGGAGGAGTTCAGAGTGAATGTGAACCACATGATACCTTCAATCATACCAAAGGAATTATATATGCTCCTCATCTTATGATTCATCCTGAAGAGGAACTGGAAGATGAACTTAAAGATGAGGGGGTATTGAAGGTGGAAAGACTAAAAAAGAAAGTAAACGGGGCATGGTGTCGTATGCCACAGTTATTATTAACTTTCAATTCTTCTAAATTGCCAAATTTTGTTAAAGCAGCTTGGTATAGATATAAAGTGAAACAGTACGTCCAGGAGGTGTTTTTACTGTCAGGAATATGGGCATATTATTGGGTCCTGTAGATCCAAGTTGCAAGGAAACCCTGCAATTTGTATCAATTGTGGAGAAGTTGAGCATGGTGATTGCCATGCTGAACCAAAATGCATTCATTGTGGGGAAGCACACCAGTCATCCTCGAACTCACGTGATGTTTTCCATTTTGAAAAAGAAGTTCAATATACTAGAGTCCTTTAGAAAGTTACTTTTGCAGAAGCCAGAAGAATAGTACTGAATAAATGTATAAGACCAGGGGTATCTTTTGCAAGTGTTGCTGCAAATAGACAACAATTGAGAAGGAGGAAAGTTAATTCGAATACTGCTTCAAATTCATTTGTAACAGGTGGAGAAATTCAAAAATCCCATGTAACAGAAAGTAGCAACAAAATTGCTGATGTGCATGCCTCTTTTGGGGGGTCGCCTTCCTTGGCTGATGCAATGGCTTCTTGGGAGCATGGAACACCAGCTACAGAGGCAGCCAGCCAAGAACCAGAAGTTGCTTCCTGTATGGAGGTAGCAATGTTAGTCCCAAAAAGAAAGGAGGCTGAGGGTGGCAGGCAGTCTCCCTCTAAGAAAAAACAAAGCAGGATTCCCCAAATTCCTGGCAACCCTACGAAGACAAAATATCTTCAGAGGCCCTATTATCAAGGCCTCTAAACTCAAGTAAATTTTTAAATTTTCTTCAGTGGAATTGTGAGGGCCTGAGAGCTAAACGGGAGGAGCTCAAAATGCTAATTTTTGAGTTATCTCCTGTTTGCATAGCTTTGCAGGAGACTATGCTCAGCAGTGATTTTATTCCTTGCCGTAAAGAATATGTTGCTTTCCATTCAGATCTAAATCAAAATAATAGAAACCGGGGTGGAGCAATGTTATATGTTGGCCATGATACTCCACACAAGCATTTTCCTGTTAATTCTTCTTTGCAAGCTGTTGCAGTGCGTGTTTCTGGCTCGTAAATATACAATTTGTTCCGTATATCTTCCACCAAATGTAGCTTTCCCTAGTACTGATTTCTGTAATCTCATCAGACAGCTTCCTCTGCCTTTCATCATCCTATTTGATATGAATGGAAGAAATCCTTTATGTGGGGATTTAATTACTAATGAGAGAGGAAACTGCCTGTCATCCATTGTTGAAAGTGAAAATGTTGGTGTTCTAAACACTGGAGAACCCACCCATGTCCATGTACAGACCGGTACTTTAACAGCCATCGACTTGTCAATATGTAGTGCCGATGCCATTATGGACTTCAACTGGCGAGTGATCGATGATAGGTACAGTAGTGATCACTTCCTAATTGTTGTTAGCACTGGATCAAGTCCTCCATGTTCAAGATTACCCCGTTGGAGTGTAAAAAGAGCTGACTGGGCAAATTTTGAAGAGCATAGTTCAATCGAAGCTACAGCAGAGGAATTTGAATGCATTGAGGATGCTATTGAATTGTTAATAACTACTTTATTTGCTGCTGGACTTCAGTCAATTCCAAGAACGTCAGGTCTATTTATGCGCCGACCAGTACCATGGTGGTCAGAAAAATGCCATGACACCCATAGAACTATGAGATCTTGTTTTACTCGGTATAAAAGACGGAAATGTAACTATTGTCTGGTAGAATTTCGTAAGGCTAGGGCAAAGTTTAGGTTTGAAATTAAAAATGCATGAAGAAAATCTTGGATAAACTTCTTTTCTTCCATAAATTGCAAAACTTCCATCACATTAGTGTGGAAGAAGATAAGGAAAATAGCAGGAAAGGTTGTACCTAGCCAACCACCGGTGTTAAAAATAAATGGCATAAATGTAGGAGATCCAAAAGTAGTGTCAAATGAGTTTGCTCTACATTTTGCTAAAATATTAAAAAAGATAATGAGAAACCACATGCAAACAGCAGAAAACAGACGGAACAGTATTATCTTGATTTCACAACAAATAAAGAGGAGCCTTATAATATTCCATTTACTATGTTTACTATGAGAGAATTTGAATTGGCTCTCTCAAAGTGTAAAGAATCTGCTCCTGGTCCTGATGAAATTTCATATTCTATGATCAAGCATGCTGCTCAGAATACTAAAAGATTTATCCTCAGTATAATAAACAGAATTTATAAAGAACATTACTACCCTTTATGTTGGGAACTAGCAAGAGTCCTTCCTTTTGTCAAGCCTGGAAAGGATTCTTTTGTAGGAAATTATCGTCCAATTGCCCTAACATCTTGTTTGTGTAAACTAATGGAGAAAATGGTGAATGCTCGTTTAGTGTGGTATTTAGAGCGAGTAAACTTTTTCTCTCCGGCCCAATGTGGTTTCTGCAGTATGCGATCCACTGTTGATATCATAGTTAGAATGGAGTCTGCAATATGTGAAGCCTTTGCCTCTAAGCACCACTTTATCACGGTTTTCTTCGACTTGGAAAAAGCGTATGATACTACGTGGCGATATGGAATTTTGAAAGTAGTCCATGAATATGGTTTAAGAGGAGAATTGGCTATTTTAATTAAGCTATTCTTAAAAAATCGTTATTTTCAAGTACAAGTAGGAGCAATTCTGTCTGAAGTATGTAAACAAGAAGAAGGTGGTCCTCAGGGCAGTGTGTTAAGTGTGACACTTTTTGCCCTAGCAATTAATGACATAGTAAAGCAAATACCTGCTGATGTTATGCACACACTCTTTGTGGATGACTTTTCTTTATCTTTTGCAGCTGCACATATGTCAGTAGCAGAACGTCATCTACAAATAGTAATAAATAAAATAGTGAAATGAGCTGAAGTGCATGGTTTCAGATTTTCTTCATCAAAGACTGTAGCCATGCATTTCTGTAGAATTAGAGGGATACATGCAGACTCAGATTTATATGTAAATGGCCAGAGAATATCTTGTGTTAACGAAACAAGGTTTTTAGGAGTGATTTTTGATACTCGGTTGACATGGCTTCCCCATATCCTAAATCTCAGGGCTAAGTGCAGAAAATCCTTGGATATCTTGAAAGTTTTGTCAACTACATCTTGGGGAGCAGATAGACTCCAGTTATTGAGATTGTATAAAGCCTTGGTTTTATCAAAATTAACATATGGATGTGAAGTTTACACCTCGGCTACCCCAAGTCGCCTCAAGATTTTAGACTCCATTCACCATACTGGATTTAGGATTGCTACTGGAGCTTTTAGGACTTCCCCTATAGAGAGTATGTTAGTAGATGCTGGGGAAATGCCCCTAGCCTTACATTACCAGGCTCTTCTGGCTCAAAGCTGGTTCAGATTCCAAAGACTTCCTGGATCCCTAGTATGCCAGTCGCTAAGAAATGGAAGATTTGATAGTTTTTATGAAAGTCATCCAAAGATGCCACGTCCAAATGCCTTCAGACTGAAATCAACCCTCCAAGACTTGAACATCCCAGACAGATGTGTATTACCGGTCAAGGCATCTGTATCTCCCCCTTGGAAATTCCCAGCGGTAGAGTTTTGTAACTACTTTAATCAACCAAAAAAGAATGTCTCTGATAAAATATTATGTTATACCTTTTTAGATCATATGTCACAACATGATAATTTTATCCCAGTCTTTACCGATGGATCCAAAACCAGTGCAGGCGCTGGTTTTGGCATAGTTTTCCGTCTTTTGAGCATAGTGGAAGGCTCTCAAGTAATGCATCTGCATTTACTGCAGAATTATATGGCATTTTAAATACTGTCAAAGAAGTTTTAAAAAGTAATGATAAGAATTTTATTGTGTACTGTGACTCTAGAAGCGCTCTAGAGTCACTGAAAGATTTTTATTCCAAACATCCAGTAGTTTTAAGTATTCTAGAATGGTTATTTTTAGCTAAGCAGAGGGGTTTTAATATAAAATTTTGTTGGGT
The DNA here is from genome assembly GCF_015104395.2 of Macrobrachium nipponense. Classification (NCBI taxonomy): domain Eukaryota; kingdom Metazoa; phylum Arthropoda; class Malacostraca; order Decapoda; family Palaemonidae; genus Macrobrachium; species Macrobrachium nipponense. The sequence continues at coordinate 65,387,186 of NC_087214.1, read as the reverse complement.
TCCAGCACACATTGGAATATCTGGAAATAAACGCGCTCATGCAATTGCCAAAGAGGCTGTTTCTCGTATTGAGCCCAGATCATTTAAGCTGCCGTGCAGAGATTTATATACTCCAATTAGAGAGAAGCATAAAGTACTTTGGCAAAATATTTGGTCAAATTTAACTACAAATGTAAAAATGAGAACAATTGCACCTGCAATCAATCCTTGGCTGTACAATTTTATGCCCAGAAAGTTTGAAACGGCTCTGTGCCGCCTGTGTATTAGACATACTAGGCTGACACATTCCTACTTGATGAGTCGTGATCACGAACCATACTGTGAGGATTGCCTAGTTCCACGGACTGTTATGCACTTGCTGGTTGAGTGCCCCAGTTTGGTGGAACAGCGCAATCAATATCTATACTATGGGAAGGAGAATAATGTTTTTAAGTTATCAAAAATTTAGGAGCAAATGGGATTTTTAACATGACTGACTTCTTTGGGATTTCTTTTTAACTCTGGTATTTTAGATAAACTGTAATGCTTGTGTGCGCCTTGCTTTTATTCTTATTGAAATGGTGTATATGTACAGTATATGTATGCATGTATGTATGTGTATGTATATGTATGTAATGATTTCTTTTTTATATCATTCATTTTTATATTTATTTTATAATTACCAGTATCTTTTATCATATTTTTAAAATAATTCTCTGTTTAATTATTATTATTATTAAAATTTATAGGGTCTTTTTATATATAGTTCGGCATCAATGACCTAGTTGTCGTGATGCTAGATTAATATAGTATCAATCAATCAATCATGCCACCCCTCAATCTGAACCTGGGCCGAAAGGCAAAGTGGAGTGTTTACATCTGGGCAGGCTAGCCTGCCCCACGGTAGTTACTGCCTAACCACCTTGTTCAAGATTCAACGGCCATAATTCCAGCTACATTCCTTATGTTAAAGGACCTCAGGTTTGTATAGTTAGGAAAAATACAATGCACGACAAATTGCGATCTTTTTGGTGAAGGTATTTTGAAATTGACAGATGGTATGCAATTTTGTATGCCGAACTCTGCTTTTACTGTTATGTGATTTATTTTAATTTTGCAAGTAGTGTATTGAATGCAACTCTTAATTGTCCTAGCACAATCTTTTATATTTACCATTAACAACAATTTGTCAGTTACTATTTGTGCAAACAGTGCATGAAAAGACAAAGGGAATACATTGAGCTGCCAGAAACATTCAACTTGTAGTGGCTCATATGAGAAGCTATTGTACAATAACATTGCGTCAGAGCTCTATTAGCGTAGTTTGTTTGTTCCGACGCGTAAGACAAACCCTCGGTCCTTTACATAAGGAATTACTTACAGCACCAGCTGGACCGGTCGTAAGATTTCTAACAAGGTAGTTCGGTAGTAACTGCTTGTCCAATGGTCGGGAGTCCCGCCCGACTGGAGGTAAACATATCACTGCTTTCAGCCGCTGTCGGATGTAGACGTGTGTTTTCACCTCTCTGCCCGCCATCGTTGTGAGACTTCTTATGGTTTCGTCAACGAAGCTGTTTTTCTCAACTTTCCCTTGTGTAGTACTTTTGTGTGTAAATCATTGTGAATACTTATTGGTTTTTTTGTTGTTTGTTTTTGTGGTTTGCATTGGCAACCAGAACTTAGTGTCATGCAAGCCCACAAAGACGAGAAGCCCCCCGCCAACCGGAGATTGTGCCCTGGTGTGGAGGGCTGTAGGTGTGGGGCCTTTAGGTCCTCTGAAACAGTGTACACGGTGCCAAGGGCGCGAGTGCTCTTGGTCCATGCCTTGTGACTTTTGTGTTTCTTGGTCGGAGGAGCGGTGGGAGCACTATGAGAAGAGGAAAAAGGCACGTAGAGTAGCCAAGGTGTCGTCAGAAAGCTCTCCCGTGACACCTCTGGTGACTGACACATCGTCTTCATTCCTTCCCTCTAGCCAGCTCCCGCGCATGGGTCTCTCTCCTTTGGGGGACATGGTGCGTTCCTCCTCTTCATTCGACCTGTCGAGCGCAGAAGGAGAGCAACACCCCGACCTGGAACTTTACTCGGGGTCTTCCGTCTGTTCAGGGTGGGATCTTTACCCTACCCCTGAACGAACGGGACCCCCCCCCCACTAACCCGACTGTTGCTTCCCCAGGTGTGACTGCCGCCGTGGGTGGAGACCTCCAGCAGGTCTGGAGCTCATTGAGCCTTCCGGGCACTCCCAGCATTCAGGGGCTGTTGCAACATCTGACTGGCCCTGTGACCCATAGACCGGTGACGATGACCACCACCACCATCTTTACACCAGGGTATGCCGCGCCACCGCACCTGGTTTGCACACAGCACGTACCCTCGGTGACCCCCTCAGCCACTGTGCAGGCCCCGCTGACGTTCATGCTACGGGAGATGGTTCCTTCGCCTGGTTTTGCTGTCCTTGCCCCAGCCCCTGAATTTGAGTGCCCGAAAAGCTCCCCGCTTGACCGCCCACTGGTTCCTGTACCTGTTCCTGCTGTCTCTGTTCCTGCCTGTGGTTGTGCTGCTCCTTCTGCAGGTCCCTCCGGACATGTGCAGTTAGACCGTGTTGCTACTGCAACTGCCCCAGCTCCATCCTGGATGGAGGACCTGTCGGTTGTTCTGAGGAAGCTGACGAAGAAGTCCAGGAAGAAGAGGAAGGTGTCGTCGTTTTCTGCCGCCTCTTCCCCTTCAACTTCCAAGGCCCCACAGCTGAGGAAGAAGAATGTGGCCTCCCCACCCCCCCATAAGAAGTCTTGCACAGAGACTTCTAAGGGTCTGTCCCACTCTGGTGGGACAGGTGGGTCTTTCGCTGGTCCTCCCGTTCCTTCGGGAACAGGGACTGTAGGGGTGCAAGCTACTGCTGGTACCTCTTCTCTTGGTTCCAGAGGTTCCACCTCCGCACCAGGAACCTTCTTGGCCGCTCGCTTGCCCGCGTCACCGAGTGTACGGCCGTGCAGCCAGGGTCCAGACCGCTGAGCCTGCTCACCGTCAGGACCCAGGCATGGAGCAGAAGACTGGCTGGAGTCGCTCAGGTGACTCTCGCCAGGCCGGTGATCGCTCTCGTGGTGATCCCCCGGTTCCCAGGGTTGACGTGACGGTCCCACCAGACCAGCCACGTGTCAAGGCTAGGAAGAGGTCCCCCCGGTCACCAGGTCCAGCCTCGGCTGGACCAGGTACCGTGACGAGTCGAGAGGACGTGGCTCGCTCTCACCGCGTCAGTGGACACTACCGGTCACCTGACCGTCGCTCTCACCGGGACTGGACAGCTCGCATGACTGGTAGTAGTTCTCCTGATGCACGAGACCGTCGCTACCGTTCTCGGTCCAGCAGTTCTCCTCACGGAGACCACGGGTCCGCTGGTAGGCAGGGTAGGAGCGTCAGGTCTTTCTCACCTGTCCCTTCAACCTCCTTGGGCTACGCTGGAAGGAGTGAGGCAAGCAGGGGTGACTGTGAGGAGCGCGCTCCACACGGTCCCACTACGAGAGCCTATGACCCTTGGACCTAGCAGGTCGTATGCCCAAGTGGTTGGAGGAGACCACGAGGGGACTGGCGAGGTTCTTCCTTCTGAAGGAAGAGTGTCTCGAGAGGTGATCTGCCTGGATGGATCTGACGGTCCATCGCTGCAGGACGCTATCACTCCCAAGATACAGAGGTCCTTCACGGGGTCATCACGCTGATTCGTCAGCACAACAACCTCGGGGAAGGATCGGTGGTTGCTCCCCCATCGAGGTTGAATTTATTCTGGGGTCCCAAGAAGGAACCCAGAACGATGGTGGGTTTACCCCAATCCACCTTGGCCAACGTTGTGCTGGGCCAGGTTGATTCTCTCGTCTCCGGACAAAAGGGCTGCTTCACCCTTTGCCTCGCCAGCGGTGATTCTACGTGCCATCGGTGGACCCATTGCCGACCAAGCAGGTTGACCCGGAGATAGCTAGGCTAACTCCGGGAATGCCTCTCCATCACCTGCTGGCTGAAAACCTCTGGTTTTCACAGCAAGAGGCATTGGCCCTGGAAGCGACTACCATGGCAACCTTCCAAGCAGTCTCCTGGCTGGACCTGTGGTCCCTCACGGTGTCCAGAGTTGCAGCCTCCTCAGGACCTATCACTCCCGAGGAAGACTCGGCGTTCAGTAGATTGTGTCAGTCTGGAGGTAGAGCCATCTCCTACCTCGCCCATCAGACGGCCAACCTGGTCCTGACACGCCGGGACGCTGACCTGGCTCGGGTGACCAGGGCGGCCAGTCGAGAGGTGACTCTGGGTCATCATAACGGACCGTTGCTGGGTTCCTCCTCTCTCTTCCCCAGAGAGATGGTGGACACTGCGGTGGAAAAGTGGTGCACTAATGACAGTGACCGCCTAGTACACCAGGCAGTCTCGAAGGCTTCTGGGCAGCCTTGAGCAACTGTGGCCAAGCCTCGTAGCTTGCCAAGCTCTTCCTGTGCATGGGATCCACAATCCTTCCTGGTTCCTCTCACGGAGGAAGTAAGGGAGGACCTGGCTAGACAACAGGAACCTCGTAATAGGAGTGCCTCTACGCACTACCCCTCCGGAGATGCTACTGTTCTCAGACGCATCTACCAAGGGTTGGGGCGCACATCAACTTCCTAGAACTCAAGGCTGTGTTCCTCGCACTCCAAGAGTTCTGGGAACGAGTGATGGGACACTCAGTGGTGTTGATGAGCGACAACACAACGGTAGTGGCATACGTCAACAAACAGGGGGCCTAGTGTCCCTCCCGTTGCACCAGTTGACAATGCGGGACTCTCGCACCCCTCGGGCCGGCTGGAATCAGCGGGCGCGGGCGACCCGTGCTGATGTTGCAGAGGAGCGTCGTGCCTGCGGGTCCAAAGGGCACGTCCTCCCATTTGAGGGCGGTGATGACTGTGCGATATGCGGCAGTCTCAGGGTCGGCGGCCTGTTCCCGGGCGAGGACTTCGTAATCGATCCCGAGGTGCACGGCATTGATCTCTATCCTCGAGGGGGCATCAGCCACAGGGTTCTTCTCGCTGGGGACGTAATGGATGGTGCAGCAGAACTCAGCGATGGCTGCCAGGTGCCTCTGTTGTCTCTCTGACCAGGCGTTCCCCGCCTTGGTGAAGGCATGCACCAAGGGGCGGTGGTCTGCCCTGATAGTGAAGGGGGCGCCCTCAAGGAGGTAGTGGAAGTGGCGCACTACTTGGTACACCGCCAGGAGCTCGCAGTCGAATGTGCTGTATCTCGTCTCGGCGGCCGACAGTTTTTTACTGTAGAAGGCGGGCGGCTGGGTCCCGCCCTGGACCATCTGCTCGAGGACGGCCCCGCAGGCGACATTGCTGGCGTCAGTGGTGAGGTGTAAGGGTGCAGTGGTGTCCTGGTGCGACAAGGTTACGGCTCTGGTGAGGGCCATCTTCGTGTCGTGGAAGGCCTGCGCTTGTTCTGCTTCCCACGTCAGGTTCTTTGGTTTGCCCTTCCGGACCTGTGTTAGAGGGGACATGGTGCGGGCGATGTCAGGGATGAACCGGCGGTAGTAATTCACCATCCCGATGAATTCTTGCAGGGCCTTGACCGTAGTTGGGGTCGGAAACTTCTGCACCGCGTCTACCTTCTAGGCCATGGGGTGCACGCCTGCTGCAGAGATCTTGTGTCCGAGGAAGTCCACCCTCTCGGCGCCGAAGGTGCACTTGTCAAATTGGACGACCAGCCATTTTCCTGCAAGCGTTTCAGAACCGCTCGGACACGGTGTAGGTGCTCCTCCAGGGACCTGGAAAAGATCAAAATATCGTCGACATAGTAGACGCAGAAGGGCAGGTCCCCCAGGATGCTGTCCATCAGGCGCTGGAAGGTGGCCCCTGCGTTTCTCAGGCCAAAGGTGGAGTAATGGAAGACGTAGGAGCCGAAGGGCGTGATGATGGCGGTCTTGGGAACATCCTCGGGATGCACCGGAACCTGAAAATTTGATTTTAAAAGGTCCATTTTTGTGAAGATTTTTGCTCCATGGAGGGCCCCAGTCAAGTCCTGCATGTTTGGCAAGGGGTATTGATCGGGGATCATAGCGAGGTTGAGTCTCCTGTAGTCTCCGCAGGGCCTTCAGGTGCCGTCAGGCTTCCGTACCGTGTGGAGGGGCAAAGCCCAAAGGCTTGATGCTTTCCGGCAGATACCCATTCGTTCCATTTCCGAGAACGCCCTTTTTGCATCCTGAAGGCAGCCCGGAGGGAGTCGTCAGAACTTTGCGTGTGTCGGTGGCCCTGTGGTGGTGATGTGGTGGAATATTCCGTGCTTGGGCAGTGTCCCCACCACCTGACGAAGTTCCGGTTTGAAAGCTTCGAGGAATTCCTGCAGGAGGTTGCCATACTTGTGGGGGGCGATGGTGCAAATTGTGGGGGCGCCTTAGGGAATGGCATGTCCCCGTGTCGAGGAGGCGTTTGTGGCCCGCGTCAACCAGGAGGCCATTATGCGCCAGAAAATCCGCCCCCAGTAGTGGAATCCTGACGTCTGCGATGGTGAAACGCCAGACGTAGTTGTGCCCCAAGATGGATATCTTGAGGGACTTTGTGCCGTAGGAGTGGATGGGGGTCCCATTTGCGAAGAAGAGGGCGGTTTGGTTGTCAGGCTCGCGGCTGCGGTCTTTTCCTGACGGCGGGAATATCGAGTGCATCACCCCTGTGTCCACCAGCATCCTCCGGCTGGAGATCGCGTCGCGGACATAAAACCATACGGCGTGTGGTTCCGATGAGGCTGCTGCCACAGGCAACTTTGATTTTGTCTGCCGTCGCCGTTTTTTGGCTGCTGGAAGGTGCAGGGGCTTTCGCATCTCTTGGAGTACCTTCTGAATTTCTTGTGGTAATGGCACCGGGAGTTTTCACCCCACTGCGTGTGGGAGGACTTCCTCTGGGTCACGGCGCCAATCTCTTGCGTTGGGTCATCTTCTTCTTCTTCTCCCTTCTCTGCGGCTAGGCACACGGAGGATCAGGGAGCGGCGAGCCTTGCAGCCTTGCTCGACAGTGTCAGCTTTTTAGCTTTCTCCAATAGTTCGTCGTCGGGGAGGGTGTATGCGTCTGTTCCTTGGACATCTGGCTCGAGTTGCCGCAGATTTCCTTCTTCTTCCCGTCGGGACCTACTTTGGGCAGGCAAAGGAGGCTCATCACCAGGTCCCAGGCATCCTGTGGGTCAGTGCCTCGCATCGGGTTTGTAACTAGGTCGAGGGCACGGGCAGCTTTCTCCGCGAAGGGAGTGGAGTAGGCTGTCACGAGTCTTGTCTTTAATTCGTTGAGTGTGACAGGTTCGGTCTGTGCCAGACCGGTCAGCCAGGGGGTTATTCGGTCGAATACTTCTGCCGGGAGGACTGACATGACGAGGTCAGCCTGCAGTACCTTGTCTGAGAGTCCCATGACCCAGAATTGCCCTTCAGCTCGGATGAACCAGACGGTTGGGTTCACTGTTGTGAAGGGGGGCAGTTTGACAGCTTGAGTGGCAGCTGTGTGTGAGGCTGCTGTTGAGGCAGAGGAGGCCTGGGTTTCTCGCACAGAACTGTCTGCGTCCATTGTCCTTTCTCACAAAACAGTCGACAGGAGTCGTAAATGGCGGGCCAAACCGTTTGAGGAACGCCTGAACACACCTGGGGAAGGTATGCCATATTTAGTCTGCTAGAGGCGTTGGTTTTTTCCACGGTAGGAGCTTTCAGAGATCTAAACTGGGGCGTCGTGTGAGTCCGCTAAAGATCTCTGAAAGTGAGCGGTGGTAGTTAGTCCCTTAATGACTTAGCCAAAACCGATTGGGTCACCGTCCAAACCGGGAGGTCGCCAGTTGTGAGGTGTGAACAAAGAGGCAGATAGAAGTGTACTGATCTTTATTGTTGTTTTTGATTAAGCTGACCTTGTGTCAGCATGGGCTCTTGCTCACAGAGCAGCCCGTAAAATCTTTATTACAGGTAAGGGAAATTCAAATATACAGCATGCGGGCGGAAATGTGGTATCCGACCCGCGAGAGAGTAAAAGTGGGTCGGCGAGAGCCGATTTGTGTTTCTTGCAAGACATATAACTTAGAATATAAAAGTACACAAAACATGATCTTATAATAAGATATATACATTAGCGGAAAGCCCGCTGAACGCTCTCGAGGAGGGAAGTAAGAACAACGCGATTGTAGAATTAAATACAGAAGAATTTGCGATAAGGCGTTGTCCTTACAATAGTATCATCGGGGTTCTACGATATGATCAAAAGTACAGTAAGTTTTAATTAAATATATTTTAATATGCTTCTTAAAAGTAGCATTTTGTAAAAAGATAATTGACGTTAATGGATGTGTATGATCACGAAATGACGTTTGCACTTCAGCAAAATTTAGCCAATTTATAAGAAATTTAAAGATTTTTTAGTTTTGCAGATTCTTTTAACCTCTTGATAAGGCTTTGTTCAGCCTAATGTTTGGTTTTCGCTTTCCGCCCTTTAGTAACTGATATTTGTCTGTAGCTTTAGAATTTAGATCGATGCCTCTGCGTGTTTAGCCTGTGAAAGTTAACTAGTTTTCGACACAGCTCTGTTTTCGTCTACGTTTCCACTTTAAACAGTATCTTTAGATAATCGCTTTTGCTACAGTATATGATTGTTCAAACATTGTTTCAGACTATAACCTATCACTCTTAGTTTCTAGTTTCCTTCGTTCACCCTTTAGTGATTGGGCGCTGTTGTAAGGAATGACTCTACAACTACTACTACTACTACGTCAACTGAAGTCAAGTGTCTTGTTACCAAGCGGAACCCGTCTTGATAATTACATTGAATTAGATAAGTTTCCTTTCACCAATTCGCAAATTGAACCACTGAAAGTGACATGAGCTGCATTTTCGCCGCGAAATCGTAAAAGATCGAAGATGACACTGCTCTTTTTCGGCGTGAAGTCCCTTAACTTGGGCCGCCAGCGCTTACTGGTACGCCTGTCGAGCACACTGCAAGCAAAGAGGCCCAGACTTCAGCAGCAGCAAGTTGACAAGTGTTGTGGCCCACGTTTAATCACCCAGGTGATAACTCTTGATCCTTTTTGACGAGTTTTAATGGAGATATGGCCATAGACTGGCCTAGTTTAACATGAAGCCTGAATGGCGTGGCCGAGCGTTCGATTCTCGGCATTCCACTGAGGGGTCAAAGATGTGTACTATTTCTGGTGATAGAAGTTCACTCTCGACGTGGTTCGGAAGTCACGCAAAGCCGTTGGTCCCGTTGCTGAATACCCAACCACTGGTGGTTCCATGCAACATAAAAATACCATACAAACAAACAAAGACATTAAGCCTGAGAATAGGGCCAACAGTTACCTATAATCCGACAGTTGTGGGGACAAAATTCCCTGCATTAACATAAAAGTCATGATCAGCTCACAGATTTAGTATCATATCTATTTATTGAATCGTGGAACATGCCGAAAAAAATTAAGTTCGAAAAACGTCAACTGCCATAGTCTAGCTCGCAGCGGAATAGTTAATATATAGGGTAGATCTAGGTTACTTATCCGCGGCAGCCTAGACTATGGGAGTTGCGGTTGTTCTATGCAGTTTTGCCTACTGAACAAGAATTTTAAGTAATATTTATTTGGACGACTGTAATTAACCCCCAGGGGCCAGTACTAAACACGGCGAAATACATTGGACGCCCCAATCCCTAGTGGATGTCGTATCCGCGGTTACGTTCTTTGCAGTCCGTGCGGATTGCTTTTGTAGAAATACCATAGGTATATAGATCTACCGAAATTAATAGTTTATCAGATTTCAGAAGTCAAAAAAAGAGGAGGGGGTTACGTAGCCTAGATGTAGTTGAATGAAGGAACGTAAATGAACAGATGTAAATTTTATCAAGCTTAATGTGATTTAGTCAAGTTACTCTTATGGGCTATTCTTGAAGTAGTGTATTATCTGTAGTTTACACCAATTAGAAGTTAGTATAATATTTATTTTAAATGACCTTGATACTTAATTCATTGGCTTAAAGTTTTTTTATTTTTATGTTTATAAATGTGCTATAGCCTATTTTACTATTCAGAATCATATTTGCAATATCTGGATTGTTCCTGCAATATTTCATTTGAACTTTTCTTCTTCAAGTTAATATAAGGGGACTATTGTTGACCAACACCATTTTGAAAAGACACTAAAAAGAATACCCATACATAACACTGTAATTATCATTTGCATTGTTTTTTGTCCTGAACACCCATTGTTCACTGAAGTCCGTATATTTTTCAGAACTTTCGCATGTTCAGTGATGAAGTTGCAGCAGGCAGAGCAGCAACCTCGGAAAGCAAGTTCAAGCCCACCATTTTTGACAAGATTATTGACCGCTCCATTCCAGCAGATATTGTGTACGAAGATGAAAAGTGCCTAGCCTTCCGTGATGTTGCACCCCAGGCTCCCGTCCATATTCTTGTGATCCCTAAGAAACGTATTCCGATGCTTAGTGAAGCTGTGGATGATGAAGCCCAGGTAAGGTTTCCTGTATGCAAAGTTGACATTTCTCAGCTACATTGCTATGGCACAGAATTTTTTAAGCTGATTGGATCATATTGCCATAGGGAATAATGCATAGTTTGTAAATTTTTTAATTTTGTACATATCCTTTGCATCTCTGAGTAAATCTTGTATAATTTATGAAATATAGCTATATTGTTTTATTTTTATTCAGCTAAAAGGCTCGGTTAGGATTTGTTTGATGTGATCTTTTATTTAAATTTGATTCATCTTTATGGTAAGCTTATGGAATTTTGATATTTTTTGTAATTCATTCAATTCAAATGTTAATCATAAATATTTTGATAAACGAAAATACATATAAAGTTGTTGTCTTTTACTAACTTTTGTTTTGTTTCAGCTTTTGGGACATTTGCTGATTGCTGTTAAGAAGGTTGCAGCTCAAGAGAAACTTGACAGTGGATTCAGAGTTGGTAAGTCATGTTGAATTGATAGTGCTTGTGATAGCGATAATTATTTAAGCTTCATAGATAGTACTGCTGGTCTAATAGAGAAGCGCACAGTGGCGTAGATATTTTTATATAAAAACAAAGTACAAATACACAGTTTGCCTTGGTTAATGCAGGCAGGCAGGAAGTACCGTACCTAGCTATGCATAGTTCAGTGGTTCGCTTTAACAAATTAGTTTGTACTATTCTTTGGCATTAACTTATAAAGCAATTGATGTATTAATGATTTTAGTGTCTCATGCCAAGAAATATTTTTATGTGGATAGTTTTATCTTAGTTCACATAAAAAGCCTGTGTTATTGTGTCATCATTAGTGACCTTAGTTGTTGTGATGGTATGTTATAGTACTTTATTAAAATCTAGAAGAATGCCATACATATTACATGAATCAGAGCATGTAGTACTTTGAAGTTACAATAAAAAATGCAGTTTCCATTCTAAAGTTTGGAAGAAGGAATTAGCGTGGCATTTTTTTAATCTGTAAAGGAAAGTGATGTTAATTTCACTTTTGCCTCTTATTTTTATGTACTATTTGTCTAAGACGTAATATCTTTTGAATTTTATTGACCTTCTTTATATAGGTTTTGGTTTTCCCTGTAGTAACCCCTTCAACTACCTTTAACTCATAGTGCATTTAGCTCTTCCCTAGTGCAACCTGGAGTTTTAGTTTTCCAAACTTAGAGCACTACTCATGCAGTAGTATTTGTAGTTTTGTTCATTTTAAAGGAAGAGTCTAAGAAAGTTAGACAGTTAAGGAAGAAGAGACTAAAGGGCACAGATGAAAATTTAAAGGTAGAAAATTATGCACCCAGATGCAAAGGGACTCTTTAAAAAGAACTTTGAATACCACCTTTAATTTGTTGAGCAAGGCACATTAAGCACTAATTGTATGGTACTGAGCATCCATGCATCCTAACGCAGATTCAAATCCTGGCCTGCAAGAGAGGAATTCATCCCAAAATTTAAACTTCAATAGAAAACATCCAAAAATATTAGGAAATCAAGAAATTTAGATTTACAGTAATTGGATATTAGCCATTTAATATACTGTGCATAGATCTGTTGAATTTGACATGTAGTTTTACTACATAGTAATTATAATGTTTCAGTGCTGCATGTGAGTCATAAACTAGATCTAGGTTGACTGTTAATCAGTTGATGTATTCATAAAAGATTTGACTTGAAGAAAGAACCATAATGTACGTACTGGTAGGATTTGTGCACAGTAATAATTGTCGTTAATTGTGACATATTAAATTTAACTACATGAAGTTAATGTTCTAGCTTGGTCTTTCAAATCATCTAAGCAAAAAAATGGAAAAACTCCTCTTACAAAATTTATAATGTAGACACTGCGGAATACTAATATCTTTCTTACAGATAAACCTTGTCTTTTCTTTTCAGTCATAAACAATGGGAAAGACGGTGCTCAGTCAGTTTACCATCTCCATCTCCATATTCTTGGAGGCCGTCAAATGTCTTGGCCACCGGGTTAAGCGACATATATATGTATTTTTTCTAACATGGTTACCTTTAAATGTAGAAACTATGGGGCTGTAGTTCCTCTGAGCTCAATGAGTGACAATGAATAAACCTAATTTGAGGTGGTAGTTTTCTTCTAGTTTTATCTGACATGAGTCATACCTTTAAAACCATTGTCATTCGTAAGCATCGGCAATTACCTACCACTTTACTTTAGGGGGATAACTGTAGTAAGGCACCATAATGTAAAACTTAATTTTGTGATTAAGTTTAGTAGGTGTGACATTTAAAATTCACACTGCATAGAACCCTGTAGGGCTTAGTGCCATCAGTGTACCTACTGCAGTTCATTGTAAGCATTTCTCAAAGTTCTTTGCAGCATCCTTTAGGCCCCTATCTGCAACCCATTTCATTCTTTTTACTATACCTCTGTTCATATTCACATTCTTCCATCTAACTTCCACACACTCCTAACAGTTGTCTCAATGTTATTTCCAGTGCTTGAATGACCTCATCTTTCCTAGTGCTTGGCCTAAATTATATACACTATTCCAAAGCCACTGTATACATATAAGAAAATCAGTATTCTCCACTTGGGTTGAAAAATACAGTTTTCAAGGGCTTACTTATACCCTTGAGCAGCTGTGCCAAAGATTCACATAGTCAGGTAATTATGAATAATTTTCTTCAAATTAGACTTAGAATTGAATTTTGTTCACTAATAAAAGACTTTTATATATAGTATGTGTGCAGGAACATCTCATACATATAGAATAAGACAATCATGACTGAAGTTGCATGTTCTTGCTGAATAATTTGGAGTTGTGTGAATTTTTTTCAAGATCAAAGGCCCATGGAATAGGCCTAATTGCCTTGGCTAGTCTAGGCCCCCAAAAAATATGGAGGAGGAAGGAAGAAAGGTGGAACTTCGTCACAAAGGAAGTGACAGACTCAACCTCTCAAAGTAGAGTAGGTTGTAAGTCAGAAAAAAAAGAAGCAGGAAGAAAATGTTAAAGCTTGGAAGTAATTAATAGGTTTCCCTAGAGTAAATGGTGGAAGAATTGGCCTGACGAGTGTTACATGGTGGCCTGAGAGGAAAAGGAATCATCATGCTGAGCTTAACAGAACAGAGAGGAAAATAATATCCCCAGAAACAATGAGAGAAGCCACAGTACGGTGGAAAGTGAAAGAAAAGCGAGTTGAAGTGGATGGGGGCCAGAGAGGGGGATTTGCAGGCAATGAATTACACCTTAGATTCAGTCTTTTTGGGAGAGACGACAAAATACAAATCGCCCGAGATATGAAAACAATACTCCTAACAGAGATGCATTAATAACCAAGCTGAAAACTTACATAATTTACCAAATCTACATTACCCTTTTTATGGTAATGGTGGTGGGGGAGGCGTGAAATTAATTTAGTTTATTCCACTCTTCTCTGTCATGTGCACTTTATACCTGATTTTGGTTTGTCTGGGTCTTCTTATATCTCCATTTACCTTTATATTGTTGGCCTTTCTACAGGTCTTTGTCCATATCTGGTACTGTTTTGACTAACTTCCTTATACATTCATATCACATGTCCAGACACTCAGCCTTTGTTGATATGTCAATTTATTTTCTAGCTGCCAGACACAAAATCCCTTCACAATAGTCCAGTAATCCCTTTCCTTCTTCATACAGGCTTTGCTACTATTTTGTTTTTTTCAGTATCTGCTTCAATGTGTTATTTTGTCCACAAGGAAGTGAAAAGTTTATACCTCGTCTTTGATCACCCTATCACCTCCTCTATCTCATTTGCTCTGTTACATTTCAGGCTTCAAAAATTATACATTGTACTTAATTTGCAATCTCGAGTATACCTTGTGACATAATCTGTTACGAATAGAAAACAGTAACTAGTCCATCCCAACACATCATCCATAAGGTCACTCTTGCAGTGATTTGCATTCTTCTCCGCTCCATTCCACTTTTCCACCTCTTAATCGGAATCGGATTCTATTGTTGTTAACAATAATCAACTTAAACAGTTTTCAACATGATGTTCGCTAGTCAGTCTTTCATCTTACAGTGGCTGCCAATTTATGCATCCTTTGCTCGCTTTGGAGGTAAACAAATTCAATGCTCCATGTTCCCAACTTCCACTTATCCTCTTACCCTTATTCCTCATCATGCTTACTGTTGGCTTGATCCTCTCACAGTATACATTAAAACTAAAACAAGTGTTTTCAGTTTTTCATTATCCCCAATAATTACTGTAAGCTACAAACGTCTGCCATATCACGCTTTCAACCCACACTTTTTATACTACAACTTTGCACCTAATCTACTTTCTTTTTGAAATATTGCGTCATTCCATCCTTAAAAGATATCAAAGAGGCTAGCACTACTACCAAAGCAGTCACTCTTCTGCCTAAAATTTCTTACTTATGCTTTTCAACCATCAAAACCACTTAATTGCTCTCAACAGCCTAATTGTGAGGTAATTAGGTGTTATAGCAGATGATTCAGTTATCTGAATGACAAATTCTTTCGAAATTGCTGTTCAGTATCTTAAAACTTCAAATCGCGTTAGAAGGTCACATAGTGACAGCTGATCGGGAAACTGTGGCTGACCAGTGTGATCCCGTAACTGCCTATTATTCAGAAAATCCTTTTAAGTAGTTGTTCTTGTTTTATTTATTGAATTATATACGGGCTTTTCCTTCAGGGCAGTACGTACTTTGCATATGAGCTTGGTTTGTTCAGGGCCAACGTAAGAGATCAACAGAAGCCAAATGCAATGCAATTTACGTAAATTTCCAGTGCCTGGCATCTTACCATAGAAAACTTTTAATGTTTAAAAAAAATCCACAATTTAAAATATATTTCTATGTAAAAAAAAAAAAAAAATGCTTTCGAACACTTGAACGGTGTTTCTCAGGTGTTCGAAAAGTCTTTGTTTTTTACATATAAATATATTTTAATATATAATTGTGGTGTGATCGGTATGGTCTTGGCCTGCCACCTCTGTGGCCGCGAGTTCGAATCCAGGGCATTCACTGAGGAGGGGTTAAGATGTGTATTTCTGGTGATAGAAATTCACTCTCGACGTGGTTCGGAAGTCACGTAGAGTCGTTGGTCCCGTTGCTGAATAACCACTAGTTCCATGCAACGTAAAAACACCATACAATCCATCAGATGTATAATTGTGGATTTTTTTTAACAATTTGTTCTTCGCGAGACTGAATTCCTTAACAAAACGTAAAATCTTAAAACTTTTCGTCTCCACTATTACGTCGTTCATGCTCGCATGAACGTTCTCTATAACAAAAATCAGTTTATAATGCCAAGCTTACTAAGAATTATCTTTAAAATAATCTAATCATATTTAAAATATACTATGTAAGGTTATTATTGAGTTAATAGCTTTAGCTTACTATATAAAATACATTTTACTAAAATTTGCTTAAATGTTAGGTACCGAAAGGTGCCATGTACACAATTTCCGTCAAGACCTATGAAGAGAAGGAAAGTGACGTAGTGGGAAAATGTCTATTTTCAGGTAACAACGAAATAAGAAAAGAAACCATATACTTGATGTGGAAAAAGAGAGAGAGAAAAAAAGGAAAGAGCTAAACAAATAAACAAACAAAAAAAATACCCAAGACTAAGAGGCGCCGTTGCAAAGGCATTGCCTCGACCCATAACTACTACTACTACTACTACCTGTCGGCTGCCGCTCGCTGTCAGTCGAGCAGTGTGTGTCTGCCGTGAAAGTCAACCGTAAAACCATCTTCGATTTTTATGTTTTGAGTGAAATCATGGCAGTGGTCGGTGGGTCGAGGGATTCCCTGTCATGGGACGAGTCCGTAGGACTCTTTTTAAAAATCAAGAGTCCAGTTACTTCCAAAAACCGGGGTCAACTGGTGCAGGTCCTGACCGATGTGTGCCAATCACACGCCGCTTCCTCCAGATTCCGTATGATGCTTGACCAGCGGGTAAGTTTGGGGGGTCAAGGGTCAGGTCACGTAGAACTGGCTATGATATACCTAAAGCGGTTAAATGACGTAATTGAGACTCAGCGGGTTATTTAGCGAGACATTGTAGTTTCCTATACCTAGGAAGTTTAGGCTAGGTAGCCCTATTCTACCTAGTTGGTTGCATACTAAGGTAGCTAGGCTACCTAGGTATACTACTAGGTACTACCTACCTAGTACCTACCTACTAACTATACTAGGCTAATAACAATTTAACTGTTAGCTATACTACCTAGTAGCCTAGTTTTTGTATGTTGGCTGTAATTAACTTTGAGGTAGCTACCTAGCCTACTACTAATTCTAGGAATTAGGTACCTAGTAGCCTAACTCTGCATGGACTGCAAGGAACGTTCCTGCTAGGGTAAAAAACCGCACGGTACAGGGGTGGACCATGTACGATCAATGTGTACAACCCCAAGAAAAGTACATTATAACGCGTCCTGACACCGAAGTAGAGGTCTTTAGCTCCGTTTCTCACCAACAAGAAGTCACGTCTGATGCCCATCTCCGATGTCAGGACGCATTAGACTGTAATGTACTTATTTTGGGGTTGTACACATTGATCGTACATGGTCCACCCCTGTACCATGCGGTTTTTTACCCTAATACAACAGCCACTGGGTAGGGACTGGGGCAGCAAATGTATTTTGTCATGTCCATATCTGGTTACCAGTGATCAGGAGCACAGAAGGAAGTGCTCATAATATGTAGCCTAGACTATGGTTGCAACATTAAAATAGTGTTTTGTTCATGCCACTTACCTGACAGATATATATATAGCTGTATTTTCTGAAGTCCGACAGAATTTCAAAACTCGCGGCACACGCAGTGGGCGGCCAGGTGGTAGTACCCATTCCCGCCGCTGGGAGGCGGATATCAGGAACCATTCCCATTTTCTATTCATATTTTTTCTGTCGCCGGTCGGTAAACAACTGTTTACAGACCTCTGCTCAGGATTTTTTGGATTTGACTCGCTTTTAAGTATCTGATTGGTTTTTTGGTATTGAATTGGATTGTTGGATTGGCATGCGCGATAGTGGACCGTTTTTTGACTTTGGATTGGCTTTTCTGTAAACGTGATGTCTGGATCAAGTGCTGTGAGTTTCAGTGTGTGTGTGAGGACTGATTGTAAGGTGAGGCTACCGAAAGCATCGGTAGACCCCCACACAGTATGTATGAGTTGTAGGGGGCATAATTGGTTTGGGGTGGATAATCTGGTGCAATGAATGTGAGAGATTGACCGATGATGATTGGAGAGTATATGAGTCCTATCGCTTTAAATTGGAACGCGATAGGATCAGGAGGTCTTCCTCCAGGAGTGGTTCTACCAAAGGTAAGGCTAATATCTCTCCTGTATTAACACCTGTAGAGTTTGCATCTCCTAAACCTGTGTTGCCTTCGGGCTCTGATTCTGTGTCGGGAGAAGCTAATGCGCTCTCTCTTATTTTGGAGTCTCTACGCACTCTGGAGACCAAAGTGAAAGCCTTGGAAACTGGCTCGGTGCAAGTGTGTGATCGTGCCCCTAGTGTTGTGGAGGGGGCGTCAGATCGGCCCCATAATGCCTCTAGGCCTAGACCTCTATCGGACTCCCAAGACTCAGGGAGAGGGTATGTCGAAAGCCGCAAGAGGGTTACAGGGGCTCCCCACCGATCTGGCGTCCCTTCGGCAGGCCTTGTTGCAAAGTCCCAGGCTGCCAAGGAGCTCGCGTCCTGAAGGATTGCTTTTCGTCCTCCGAAGCGTCCTCCCCGCGCAAGGGGTGGAGCGCTCGGAGAGACTCTCGTCCTCTGAAAAGGACGTTTCGTGTTGAGGACGCTTCACGTCCTGTATCGCCGCTTTCGTCGGAGGATGCGTATGACGCTTTTCCGCCTCAGAAAAGGGGTAAGATCTCCTCCGATGAGGACGCTGGGTTGCGTGCACAGGCGCGTCTCCCTGAGAAGCAGGTAGCTGTACCTGTGAGAAGGAAGGAGGCGTCCCCTCGCCCCTCGTCTTCTCGCAGGATCAGTCCTGCTCCCTCTGTTCGTTCCTCTCCAACGAAGAACATTCTTTTGTCCCTTCAGGACCAGCTATCGACGCTTATGGCTCAGAGGACTCGCCCAGCAGCAGTCGAGCCTAAGCGGAGGAAGGACCTTAGACTGCCCGTCAAGAGGACGAAGCAGTCTCCTTCTCCCTCTCCTACTTCGTCTCGTTCGCCGATCGCGTCTCCTTCGGCGATTCGCCGATCTCGTTCGTCCTCTAGGAAGACGTTGCGTCAGGACGCTTTTGAAGACGCTCGGCAGGACGCTCAGCACGACGTTCGACAGGACGCTCGTCAGGACGCTCGTCAGGACGCTCGGCAGGACGCTCGGCAGGACGCTCGGCAGGAACGCTTGGCAGGACTTCGGCTGACAGGACGCTCGGCAGGACGCTCGGCAGGACGTTCAGCAGGACGCTCTTCAAGACGCTTTTGGGGACTCCGACCAAGAAGAAGTCGTACCCCAAGACGCTGGTTTGTGCGCACAGGCACGTATTCCGGTTAACATGTCTTCCCTTTCGTGTAAGAAACGTAAGGACGCTTCTCTGGCAAGTGAGGCTGCCTCGGGTGTCGCTAAGGACGCTTGTCGCCGTCAGGACGCTCTACCTACTTCAAGTGGTAAGCGCCACAAAGAAGACAGCCTAAATAAGGCTTCATCCAGTAAGAATTGGGGGCCTTTGATTAAGACAAGACCCGACATTCGTACGCCCTCTCCGGACAGGCGGCTCTCTCTTCCGATTAGAGAAGAAGGAGAGCTGAGTAGTTCGGCTGACTCGGTTGAAGAGGAACCTTCTGCTGCCCCTTCAATCTCAGATTATAAAGTTCTCGTGCAGCTGTTGCGTTCGTCCTTCGAGGACAAGTTTCAGCCTGCAGCTCCCAAGTCTCCTCCTTCGCAGTTTTCATCCTCTAAGACTGGTAAGACTCCGGAGTTTGTTGAGATGAAAACTTCGCTCTCCACTAACGGCGTTCAAGAAACTCCAAGATTGGATGGTACGAAGGAGAGATCAAGGCAAGACGACTTTTGCATTGCCTCCAGCTAGACTCAGCGGAAAAGGGGGTATTTGGTATAAGACCAAAGAAGAAGTGGGGGTTCGAATCCCTTCTTCAGCACAAGGAGATTTCTCCAGCTTGGTGGATTCTCAGAGGAGGTCTCTTTTATCCACTGCTAAAGTGACCTGGACCTCTACGGAGACGGACCATCATCTGAAGGGTCTGCTCCGGACTCTTGAAGTTTTCAACTTCCTTGACTGGTGCTTGGGAGTTCTGGATCTGCAAGCGAGAAGCCCAGAATCTCTCAGTCTGGGGGAGCTGTCCAGCGTGTTAGCATGCATGGACAAAGCCGTCAGGGATGTTCGGAGGGGATCGTCTCTCATTTTGGAACGGCCTTATTGAAGAAGAGAGCTTTGCTGTGCAATTTCACGGCTCGTTCAGTTACTCCAGCTCAGAAAGCGGATTTGCTTTTTTTCTCCTCTTTCGAACCATCTCTTCCCCCAGACTTTAGTAAAGGACCTGACTAGCAGTTTGCAAGAGAAGGCAACGCAGGACCTCTTAGCCCAGTCTTCAAGACGTTCGGCAGTACCTTCAACTTCTTCAGCTTTTGTTCGACCGCCGAAGAAGGTTAAGCCCTTTCGTGGGGCTCCCCCCTCGAGAGCAGCTCCTCGAGGGAGAGGTTTTTTCACGAGGAAGAGCTTCCTTTAAATTAAAGCCTTCCAAGTGAGAAGCATGTCCTTCAGACACCAGTCGGAGCCAGACTGAAGTTTTTGCGGGCCGGGAGCGTGGAGAGAGAGAGATACGGACTCTTGGTCCCTCAAGATCGTGGAGCAGGGGTACATGATCCCCTTTTTAGATCTTCCTCCTCTTTCTACGACTCCCAGAGACCTTTCTCCATCCTATCAGGGAGAGAAGAAGCAAGTGTTATTCGATCTTCTTCAACAAATGATCGAGAAAAGAGCGGTGGAACAAGTCGCGTACCTGGGGTCTCCAGGTTTTTACAACAGGATTTTCCTAGTACCGAAGCAGTCGTCAGGTTGGCGTCCAGTTCTAGATGTAAGCAGGCTCAATCTTTTCGTGGAAAAGACCAAATTCACGATGGAGACGCCTCATTCTGTTCTGGGAGCCTTGAGACCGGGCGACGGATGGTGTCCTTAGACTTGCAGGACGCGTACTTTCACATCCCGATCCACCCTCTTTCAAGAAAAGTATCTAAGGTTTGTCTTAGACGAAAAAGTGTGGCAGTTCAGAGCTATGTGTTTCGGCCTGACCACGGCTCCAATGGTGTTCACCGCAGTCATGAAGAATGTGGCGAGGTGGCTACACTCTTCGGGGATAAGAGTTTCCCTGTACCTCGACGACTGGCTGATCAGAGCGTCGTCGAGAGAAAAGTGTCTGAAGGACTTGCAGTTCACTTTAGCCCTAGCAAAGTCCCTGGGACTTCTTGTCAATCCCGAAACCTCGAAAAGTCGCATCTGACCCCGACACAGTCCATCGTGTATCTGGGGATCAGATGGATTCAGTGGCTTTTCGAGCGTTTCCGTCCAGGAACGTCAGCGGCTAGGATTAGAAAAGATCTCTGCCTTCTTAGGGAAAGAGACTTGCTCGGCGAGGGAATGGATGAGTCTGTGGGAACCATTTCCTCGCTAGAAAGGTTTGTTTCCTTGGGAAGACTGCACCTCAGGCCTCTCCAGTTTTTCCTTGCGGACGAGTGGAAGGCCAAGGACGATCTCAATGCCATCTTGAGAATATCTCTTCCTATAAAGAACCATCTAAGATGGTGGTTCGACCCTCAGAAGCTACAGGAGGGCGTGTCCCTAAGTCTTCTGAGCCCCGACCTAGTGTTGTTCTCCGACGCTTCCATCACGGGCTGGGGAGCAACACTAGGAGGGAAGGAAGTGTCAGGCTCCTGGGGAGGGGAACAGGTAGCCTGGCACATAAATGTCAAAGAGCTTGCAGCAATCTTTCTGTCTCTGCAGTTCTTCAAAAGGAGTTTGAAGAACAAGATTGTTCAGGTAAACTCAGACAATACCACGGCACTCGCTTATTTGAAAAATCAGGGAGGAACACACTCCAGAACTTGTTTTTGCCTGGCGAGGGAGATTCTGCTGTGGGCGAAGAGAAGGAAAGGTGACGATCCTGACGAGGTTCATTGCAGGAGTGCAAAATGTCAGGGCCGATCTTCTCAGTCGTCGGGAACAAATCCTACCGACGGAATGGACCTTAAACAAAGATGTGTGTCGAGACCTTTGGAGGTTGTGGGGACGTCCTCTGGTCGACTTATTCGCGACGTCAAGGACCAAGAGACTTCCTCTTTATTGCTCCCCGGTCTTGAATCCAGAAGCGATCGCTGTGGACGCGTTGCTTTGGAATTGGACGGGTCTAGATCTGTACGCCTTCCCACCATTCAAGATTTTGGGGGAAGTCATGAGGAAGTTTGCGGCCTCAGAAGGGACGAGGTTGACCCTGATCGCTCCGATGTGGCCAGCGAGAGAATGGTTCACAGAGGTCATGTCTTTTCCTTGTAGACTTTCCAAGGACATTGCCCTGGAGGAAAGATCTACTCAAACAGCCTCACTTCGAAAGGTTTACACCAAAAACCTCTCCGCTCTGAGTCTGACTGCGTTCAGACTATCGAAAAGTTGGCCAGAGCGAGAGGTTTTTCGAAAGCAGCTGCGAGAGCAATCGCAAATGCAAGACGTGCTTCTACAAGAGCTGTTTACCAATCGAAGTGGGCTTCCTTCAGGGCATGGTGTAAAAAGGAGGGAGTTTCCTCTTCCTCGACCTCTGTGAACCAGATAGCTGATTTTCTGCTCTTTCTCAGGAATGTGCAGAATTATCGTCCCTACCATCAAGGGGTGATATAAGAGCATGTTGTCAGCGGTTTTTAGGCACAGAGGCCTTGACCTTTCTGACAACAAAGACATTCATGATCTTTTAAAATCTTTCGAGACTTCGAAGTTCCTCAATGAGACCTCCTCATGGAACCTTGACGTGGTTCTTTAAGTTCTTAATGTCAAGTCCTTTCGAACCTCTTCAGGCAGCGTCTCTTCGAAACTTGACAAGGAAGGCTCTTTCCTAACTTCTCTTGCGACGGCTAAGAGAGTTAGTGAAATACAAGCTTTTAGTAATTTAGTGGGATTCAAAGGAGACAATGCTGTTGCTCTTTGAAACCCAACTTTCTTGGCGAAGAATGAAAATCCTTCTAACCCTTGGCCGAAAAGCTTCGAGATCAAGGGTATGTCAAGTCTGGTGGGCCAAGAACCAGAGAGAGCCCTGTGCCCGGTCAGGGCTCTCAAGTTCTATGTACATAGAACAAAGAGGTAAGAGGTCCCTCAGGTAATCTCTGGTGCTCTGTGAAGAGACCAGAGTTAACCTTTATCTAAGATGCTGTTGCTTTCTTTCTGAGGGACGTCATTAAGGAGGCTCATTCATCTTTCCAGAAGACTGATTTGAGCCTCTTACGAGTGAAAGCTCACGAAGTTCGAGCTGTCGCTACCTCTCTTGCCTTCCAAAAGAATATGTCAATCAAGGACATTCTTGATTGCACCTTTTGGAGGAGTAACTCCGTCTTCTCCCACATTACCTAAGGGATGTGAGAACGATTTATGACGACTGTAATTCACTGGGGCCATACGTTTCTGCGGACACAGTCTTGGGGTCCGGAAGTAGCTCTTTCCCTATCCCTTAGTTAGGTTTAGGTTAGTTTTATTGTTGTGTTTTTAGGTTGTGGTGAGTCTTATGTGAAGATCTCCCATCCTTTAGTTAGTTTTAAGGGTTTTTTTTGAATAGTTGGTCAGGTGGTGGTCAGTTGCTTCGTTGCCCTCATATGTATGGCTCGATGGTCTTGTCACGTTGAGGTCTCGTACCCGTTGACAGATCATCCAGAGCGCACCAGCACTACAGGTCTCCACCTGGCTGGCAACTCTGATTTAAGCAAAAGCAGCCTTAAGTGACAGTAATCACAGAGTCTACTTTGCTAACAGGTGAGGAACCAAGATGTATATCATCTACTTAATTTAAGATGTATATCATCTACTTAATTTAAGTTTCCTAAAAAATCCTATTCTGTCTCTTCCCACCATCCGAAGGTGGGATTCAGCTATATATATATCTGTCAGGTAAGTGGCATGAACAAAATGTTATTGTTATTATACAATTAAGTTTGTTCATACTTACCTGGCAGATATATATAATTAAATTGCCCGCCCTCCTCCCCTCAGGAGACAGGGGCATTAATAAAATATGAATAGAAAATGGGAATGGTTCCTGATATCCGCTGCGAGCGAAGTATGAGGAAGTGAAGCTTTTAATCTATGAGCACACTCCTGTAGGGATATGTTTGCAGGAGACCATGCTAGGTGAATATACCCCTTTTTGTCCTAGGGAATATGTTCACTATAGAACTAAATTAAATTGATTTAGAGGTGGGAATCATGGTGGATCCCTCATCTACATCCGTCGAGATGCTCCACACTACAAAGTAAAACTAAATACTCCACTTCAAGCTGTGGCTGTACGAATTAATTTAAGGAGGCAATATACTATATGTTCCCTTTACATTCCACCCAATAGCCATGTCTCCCAAGAGAACTTAATACACTTGATGCAGCAACTACCAGAGCCATTCCTTCTACTTGGTGACTTCAACAGTAGACATCCATTGTGGGGAGATGTAACATCAAACCAAAAAGGGAATATGATAGCATCATTAATAGAAAATGAAGATATAGGTCTTCTTAATACTGGAGAACCTACCCATTACCACATTCAGACAGGCACCGCTCCTGCATCGACCTTTCAATATGTAGCTCCAACTGCAGTGTTGATTTTAGTTGGAGAACAAGTGATGACTGGCATACCAGTGACCATTCTCCAATTGTGATCGACACCAATGATGGTCCACCTATCCGAGATCGCCACGATGGTGCTTGAGAGAAAGCAAATTGGAGAAAATTCAAAGACTTGAGCGAGTTGGAGGGGGATGCAAAAGATCTCCCAAGTGTAGATGAAGCCATTGATCTACTCAATGGAACATTGCATACTGGCAGGTCTAACCACTCAATTCCTCGAACTAAGGGACTATTCAGGAGACGGCCAGTACCGTGGTGGTCAGAAGACCTAAGGCTGTTACACCGAGCTACAAGGTCATCATTGACCAGGTGCCGTAGACATCGCACCTTGGACAATGTCATAATTTACAAACAGTGTAGGGCACGATTTCGAAAAGCTATGAAAGCTGCCAGAAGACATGCATGGGCGAATATGTATCCTCTATTAACAGCAGAACACCAGTCTGTAGCATTTGGAAGAAAATAAGAAAAATTCAGGGTAAATTTACACCCAATCCTCCTCCAGTACTTAAAGTGAATAATACTCATGTCACTGATTCCACAGAAGTTAGTAATACATTTTCAGAACACTTCGCTCGAGTCTCTGAGAATCAGATAGTTCCCCAGGACATAATTTCAGAATGATGGAAGAACAACAGGTACTTGACTTTTCAGGCAAAGAAAGCTGAATCATATAATATGCCTTTTTCTGAAGGGAGTTTGACTCTGCTTTATCTAGGAGCAAGAACACTGCCCCTGGTCCAGATGAGATTCCTTATGAAATGTTTAAACACATTTCGAAGAACACAAAACTTTTTATAATAACGTATTATCAATAGAATATGGGATGAAAGCAGCTACCCTACCATATGGGAATAGCCACCATGTTACCGTTCCTTAAGCCTGGAAAAGATCCCCTGTGTGCAACAAGTTACCGCCCATTGCTTTAACTTGCTGTTTGTGTAAATTGATGGAAAAAATGGTAAATGTAAGACTGATGTGGTTATCTAGAGCACAACAATATTCTAACACCTTCTCAGTGTGGTTTTCGAAAAATGCACTCTACCCTGGACATCTTACTGCAACTTGAAACCTCCGTCTGTGAAGCCTTTGCCTCCAAGCAAACATCACGTCGACAGTGTTTTTTGACATAGAAAAGGCATATGACACTGCTTGGAGACATGGGTTCTGAAGACTATACATAATAGTGGTCTACGAGGTAAATTACCTTTATTTGTGAAATCCTTTTTACATCGTAGGTATTTTAAGTTAAACGTTGGCAGTACTTTATCAGAGAAAAGGTGCCAAGAAGAAGGTGTTCCCCAGGGCAGTGTTCTCAGTGTAAACACTTTTTGCTCTAGCCATAAACAGTGTTGCAGCTGTCATTCCAAGAGAGGTTTTAAAGACACTGTTTGTGGATGATTTGTCTATATCCTTTGCTGCCCACCCGGATGACTGTAGCAGAAAGAAAGCTACAATTAACAATAAATAAAATAGTAAGTTGGGCTGAGAAACAGGGTTTTAAAATCTCTGTAAGCAAGACTACTGCTGTCCACTTCTGTCGGATCAGGGGAGTGCATCCTGATCCAGACCTCTATTTGTATGCCTTGTAGAATCCCATGTGTAGAACAAGCACACTTCTTAGGCCTAGTTTTTGACAGTAGATTGACTTGGGTCCCCCATATCAAACATATAAAAGCAAAGAGCCTAGAAGCTCTACACATCTTGAAGGTGCTTTCTCACACCAGTTGGGGAGCTGATAGAAATCTTTTACTAAGGCTTCATAAATCTTTAATCTTGTCAAAGCTGTCATATGGTCGTGAAATATATTCTTCAGCTTCTTCATCTAACTTACAACTTTTAGATTCAGTACATCATTCAGCTATTCGTATAGCCACAGGAGCTTTCCGTTCGTCCCACCAATATCTAGTTTGCTAGTTGATGCAGGAGAGATGCCTCTTGAACTCTATCGCCAGTCATCATACTTCGGTACTGGTTTAGAGCGCAAAGACTCCCCAAATCTCAGGCATTTGCTGTGGCAAATAGAAATATTTTTAATGGTTTTTATGAAAGTCATCCAAGGTATCCCATTCCTTTTAGCTATAGAATAAAACAAATTTTAGAGGATACAAATATTAACAAATATCCCATTATTCCCTTTGTGTATCCCAGTACTCCTGTCTGGAGGTTACCGGATGTGAAATTCTGCAGGTACTTCAATGGAGCAAAGAGAAATAAATCATGATGAGGAAATAAGGGCAATATTTTTAGAGCATGTATCAGAGCATATAGATACATGTTTATATTTACTGATGGCTCCAAGTCCAATGCCGGCGTTGGATATGGAGTTTATAGCCAATCTTTTAACCGAAGAGGTGCACTTCCTTCTATTGCCTCAACTTTACAGCTGAATTGTATGGCATCCTAGTAGCACTGGAACATATTGTAACACTCCCAGTGTGTAGCTACACAAATATTTTGGTGACTCCAAAGTGCCTTACAGTCCCTGGAAGTCTTTAATACTGATCATCCCTTGGTGTTGAAGATCTTGCAGTGGATCTTCTTGCACCAAAATAGAGGCAGCATTGTTTCATTTTGTTGGGTTCCTGCCCATGTGAACGTATCGGGAAACGAAGAGAGGCAGACAAGCTAGCCAAATCAGCAGCGCAAACTTTAGTACCGAGAAAATGCCCTGTTCCATATCGTGATACATTTTTTGATATATGGAAATCTGTCCAGTATTTATGGGCACTTCAGTGGGACAGAGTAGGCCCCAACAAAATGAAAGAAATTACTAGACAGACACACCCTTGGAAATATGACCTAATACCAAGGAAGTGGGAGGTTGTATTGTGTAGATTGCGTATTGGCCATACGCGTTTAACTCACGGTTTATCTGATGGATGGGGAGAATGAGCCATTCTGTGATGATTGCTTAGTTCCACTGACTGTTAGGCATTTGCTGGTTGAGTGTCCCAGTCTAGTGGAACTTAGGAATCGTTTTTTAGCTTATAGTAGTGAAGCAGGTGGTAACTATAGCATGCCAAAACTGTTGGAGAAAGCATGTGTGTTAATAACGTTATCTCTTTTATCAAAGAAGCTGGTCTTCTCAAATATATCTGACAGCTGTGCTGTCTTAGTATATACATTTTTTTTCTTTTTAATAGTTTTTAACTGTTATTTGATGAATCAATCAAGATCAATTTTGTTCATGAAACTTACCTGTTCAGATATATATATAGCTGTATTTTTCCGAATCCGACAGAAATTTAAACACTTACGACACAGCAGTGGGAGTCAGGTGGTTAGTACCCATTCCCGCCGCTGGGAGGCGGGTATCAGGAATCATTCCCATTTTCTATCATAATTTTTCTGTCGCCGGTGCTGAAAACACCTGTTTCAGTACCTCCGTCTTAGGATTTTGGAAACTTCATTGCCGCTAAGTATCCTAATTGTCTTTTGATTTATTCACTTGGATTTGTGGCTAGGCATACACTATCTTAAATTGATTTGAATTTGATTCATTTTGCATAAAATATCTGAATCTAGTTAGGCTAGTTTCAGACGGGGTTGTCTGCAAAGGTAGGGTGTGGCTACCGAAAGCTTCGGTAGATTCGCCACTTGGTATGTACGAGGGGTATGGGTCTTGCTTCTTTGTTGAGATTTGTCATGTAAGGAGTGTGAGACTTTGTCTATTCCGTAAGGAAGACGTATGATTCGTAAGGAAACCGTATGATTCGTATGTACGCAATTAATCAGTAAACATGTCTAATTCCGTAAGGAAGACGTATGATTCGTATGTACTCAATTAATCAGTAACAAAAGTCAGGGTAGTGAACCTGCTAACCTTCCTGTAGACTTTATTTTGCATAACCCTGTAGTATGGCCTACTGGGCTATGTATATGTCTACGAGAGGTGCTCGCTCTCCTTCATTGCTGTGAAGTGCTACTTCTGTAATTGTTACTCCTAACCCTGCAGTGTTGCCTTCGGGCCCTAAGCAGTGTCTGTAGAGAAATTGCCCTTTCTCTGATACTCCTTCGATTCGTAACTTAGAATCGAAAGTGCTTGCTTTAGAGAGTAAAAGTGAAGTGCAGAAGTGCAGTGATACCCTTGTGTAGTGGAGGGTGCGTCAGATCGGCCTCGTTTCGCCTCTAGGCTGGGACCTCTGCTTGACTCCCAGAACGAGGGAGAGATGTCGAAAGCCGAAGGAGGGTTACGAGGAACCCCCACCGATCTGGCGTGCCTTCGGCAGTTTCTGATGAAAATCCCCAGACTGCCTAAGTGCGTGCACGTGCACGAATCCTGAAGGATTGCTTTTCGTCCTCCGAAGCGTCCTCCCCGCGCGAGGGGTTGGAGCTTTCGGATGGACTCGCGCCCTCTAAATAGAAGCTTTATAGAAGAGGACGCTTCACGCCTCTCTCTCTCTCTCTCGTTATGCGTTTCAGTGAGAAGTAAGAAGGCGAACGTCGCCTGAACTCGTGTCCGTCTTTCCACCGAGAAATACGTAAGAGAAGTCATAGTAGCAGGAAGCTTTTGAGAGCGGACGCCCGGGACGCTCGGAAGGACTCCAGGCCGCGCGCGGGGTGCCAACGCAAGTTCTCGCCAGTGGAGCCGGGGGAGCGTGGCGCGCCAGTGGACGCCGAGCGCGCCCAGTGGGACGCCGAGTGGACGCCGAGTGTGCACCAGCGCACGCCAGGTGTGGTCGCCTGGCTGAACGTTTCTGTTGAACTCTTCAAGCTCTTGTTTCAGATTTGGGCTTAAAGAATTTTTACCTCTACCTTCGATGATACCTTCTACCTCACCTGCAAAGAATGTGAAGTAGGCAGTGCTTCGGAGGAAGCTTAAAGTGAACAGACAACTTCTTCTTCGAACCCAGCAAGACATCGGGTTTTCGTGAATTCAAGAGGTCTCTGTCAATTATATTGCTTTTCGCATAGGTGGATGAGTTAAGGAAAGCTCAAGGGAAGTTCTCGTTTGCACTACCGCAAGTTTTGCCTTTCTGCCAATAAATTTAAGTTGCCACTTACCGCAGTCAAGACTTTGCGATAAGGCAGTTACGGGTTATAAAGGCTCGATGTCCTGCACGTCAGGACTCTCGGCAACGTTCGTAGGATTCTTGCAAAGGCACTCATCAAAAGTACGCTCTTCAGGAAAGAGCCAAGACAGGACTTCCTTTGCCATACTGCCAATAAATTTGAGCTTTAGCAGGCATTAGTTGTGATACGGGAGAGGAAGCTGGTTGGAGAGTTTCTTCCTCTTCCCAGGATATTTTGCCAGCTTTTTAGCCCATCTGAAAGGGCTTTTCAGATGATAGATTTTGTTAGTTCCTAGTCGGGACTACGCTGCCGAATTGAACATCTCGTTCTACCTGACGTAAGCCCAGTCTCTTAACAGGAATTCTTGCCCTTCCTCGTTTGAGACGGGAATCGGAAAATAAAATGCTCGACTTCCTGGATTACGTTTTGTCAATTCAGTGACTTTCCCCCATTGACAATATACTATCGTTTTGTCAAGTAAGTGGGTAT
The DNA here is from genome assembly GCF_015104395.2 of Macrobrachium nipponense. Lineage (NCBI taxonomy): Eukaryota > Metazoa > Arthropoda > Malacostraca > Decapoda > Palaemonidae > Macrobrachium > Macrobrachium nipponense. The sequence goes on along the minus strand of NC_087214.1, from coordinate 65,357,368 downwards.
CCCCTCATTGACAAAAAAAAAAAAAATATCTCTTTGTCCCGTAAATGGGTTAGTTCTCATTGACAAACATCTCATTAACTTGATATTGCGTAAGCGAATAAGCTCTTATTGACAAGATTCGGAAGAGCTCTCATTCGTCATTCGCAGACTCGTACAAGAAATAGACTTGTAGACTACGTCAATGAACGCTTATGTCCAGTAACATAAGAAGCTTGAGCTGACTGCTTGCGATTCTCCTAAGTTTGGTTCATGAAACTTGCCGGATCGTCAGATATGTATGTAGCTGTATTTCCGAATTCAGCTATATATATGTCTGCCATGTAAGTATGAACAAACTTTTTGTGATATTTAATTTCATATTTTGCCTTGCGTTATTTTATTTCTGGTTGGTTTCAAGTCATATACGCTTGCTGTAGTTACCTCTTCGGATGGCAACCGAGAGGTCTATGGTCCATTTTAAGGACCATTTAATCGTTACTCCCTGCAGCCTTCCAGGAGTTTTCCGATTTATCTTTTACCGTTGTATGGTAGTGTTCTGACGACACAAACGCATCTATATATTTAGCGTTTTCTGTTTCGCTTAAATATACCAGCTTGAGAGTCTCTTTATGCTAAAAAATAACGGACCTTTTTCTTCATAGAATAGGGTAGCTGGCAACCCAGGCATAAAGTTAAGAGACGACGATGACGGACGATCGTAAGCTGCGCGGTCACTGTCCTCTCCTCCAGTCCAAACGGAGCCAGTACCAGCTCGTTCGCTGTCATGCGCGGTAGGTTACGTCTCTCTCTCCTGCGGGATTGACTGACTAACCGTATCTCTGTGCTGGCAGTTACGTCTCTCTCCTGCGGGATTGACTGACTAACTGTATCTCTGCCCTACAATCACGGACTTAGCCTAAGATGAGGGGATTTCTTACATGAATGAATAAACATTGCATTCGTTTGGCCTTAATATGTCCTACAGAGATATCTTACTCCTTTCGGTGCTCGTTACCGCACGGTACAGGACTACGAGTCTACCACAACATTGCACTATTATATGCTCTCTTGCTTAGGCAAAGCGCAGCCTTATTAGGGAAGTAAACATACTGTGTGAGGGAATGGATGAGCTTGCTGGGGACCATTTCCTTCCTAAAGAAGTTTGTTTCCTGAATAGACTGCAATTCAGACCTCTACAGTTTTTTTCCTACCGGGAAAACTGAAATTTTATTAAAGATCTAGGAATGATTCTGAAAACATCTCTCGGTGCGTTAAGTATCTCTTGAGGTGATAGAAAGAAGGTGCCGGACATCTGGAGAGGGGTTTCAGATGTCCTGGATCATAATCTGAAAGAAGTGGAAGCAATTCAGTCGTCCCTCCAGTCCTCGAAACGAGTTTTTGGAACCATGGTCCATATCAACTCTGATCTTCCACAGCTCTCATATATCTTAGGAAGTATCTTCTCTCGGTCCCGGTTCGGGTTTACGAGAAAGAGCCTATTATAACAACAGGCGTAGAATGGAACGATCCTCTAGAGGTTCGTTACAGGATTGCAAAAGTCCGTACGAATCGTCTCGATCGAAGGCAGCAACTACTGGACTTCCGAGTGGAATCTTTCTTTAGAATATGTTGAGAGTTGTGGAGACTTTAGGGACGTCCTTTCAATTCATCTCTTCGCTAGGTTGAGGACGAAGAGGCTTCTTCTTCTCTGCTCCCTTATTCTCGATCCGGGAGCGGTAAACATTAACGCCATCCTATGATATTGAACGAGGGGATGGATGTTTAGTCTCTTTTCCCCTTTTTCAATCGCTTAGGAAATGTAATAAGATGATTTATATCATCACAGGGAGCGACAATGACGCTAATCGCCCCATGTTGGCCTTCAAGATCCTAGATTCACAGAGGTCACGTCCTTCCAAGGCCTTTTCCGAGAGAGTTCGGTCTCCTTTAACACGAAAGGTACCTATAACCTCTCCGCTCTGAGTCTGACTACGTTCAGACTATCGAGATTTTGACAGCATAAGATTGCAGTCTTCCCTTTCCGTTTGAAGAATGGGATAAGCTGGCAGTCACAACTATTAAAGAATACGCAAATATGTTGTTGACGGCCTTTGGGCTCAGAGATTTGCTTCTGTCAAACAACAAAGCCCTTCACGATCTTTGAGTTCTGTGAAATCTCGAAACTCGCTCACCATCTACTTTTTGTCTCACCTGTTTTCTCGGAGTCAGACACTCGTGCGAGATCAGGAGACATATAGTAGCCCTGAGTTTCTTGTTGACGAAGTCGGTTGCGTTTATACACCCCCGATGATCGTTTAACATGAGACCAGGTTGGACTGTCAGGCATTCGTCCTTCGGGACTGAATCGCCTTTTTGCTCCTCGCTTTCTCCCTGGCACCAGAAGCTCGAGTCAGGAGTTGCTCAGGAGTTGATTCGCTAACGACGTTGGGTTGTGTTGATACACCCCCCAAGGTTTGCTTAGCTTGAATCGCCCAGGCAGTCCAGACACTCATCCTTCAGCGAAGAATAGTGCTTTATGTTCTTCAGGGTACAGCCTTGCTGTCCTTGATTCGTCTGACTGGTCACTGGTTGTCACCTGACGTTAGTTACAGACGAACTGACTGTGCATGTCAAGATCGAAGCTTTCAATATGGAACTTAGACATAGTCTGAAGTTCTTGATGTCAAAGCATTCGAAAACATCTCCTACCTGTTAACTTCTTGCATGTGATCAGGAAGGCATTTTTTCTAACCACCCAGATACGACAAAGAGGGTTAGTGAGATTTTAAGCCATCGTCACAAGTTTTGGCTTTAGAGAACACAAGGCAGTGTGCTCTCTAAGCTTTCGTTATGGCCTAAGAATGGAAACCCGTTTGTCCTTGGGCCAGGAGCTTGGAAGCAAGGATGGCACAAGTTAGTGGGCAGGAGCCAGAGAGAGTCCTGTGCCCTGTCAGGTCTCTCAAGTTTATCTACATAAAACTCAAGAAAAGTCGAAGTCTTACGGACAATCTGCAGTGTTCGAAAAGACCAGACTTGACCCATATCGAAGAACACCCTGGCTTTATTGTTAAGGAGGTCTTTCAAAAAAAAAAAAAGCTCCTTCTTTGTGTTTGCACAAAGATTTGAAATCTTTTGATTTGAATGCTCACGAGGTGAGGGCGCGGCCTCGGAAGCATTTCAACAGAGCATGGCACTCAGCAACATCTGAGTACCATGTTTTAGCGAAGCAACTCTGTGTTCAATTCACACTCCCTGCGAGATGTGAAGATGGCATATGAGATCTGCTGCTCGCTAGGGCCATACGTGTCTGCAGACACAATCTTGGGGCAAGAAGTACCACTCATCCTACCTGTAGAAAATGGTTAGGAAGAGCTCTTAATTTAGTAGTTGAGTCGCCGACAACGGTGACTTCTTAACTCTTAAGCCTTAGTTAACACACCTTAACTTTGGCTAGGTGGGTCAGGTGGTGATATATATTTTTATATATATATTTATTTTACTTCTTAGCCCTCATGGTATGGTCAATATGGTCTAGTCACGTCGTGGTCTCGCCCCTGTTGACAGATCATCTGGAGTGCACCAGCTATATAGGTCTCTACCTCGCTGGCACTCTAGTAGCACAAGCAGACTTACGCGGCAGTAACCACGAAGTCAGCTATGCTAACAGGTAAGGAATCAAGATATCAATTATCTGCATATATATGTTTCCTAAAAATCTTCTATTCTGTCTACTACCCACCAGGTGGGTATTCAGCTATATATATATCGACAGGTAAGTTTCATGAACAAAATGATATTGTAATGATACAATTAAGTTTGTTCATACTTACCTGGCAGATATATATAATCAAGTACCACCCACCTCCCCTCAGGGACAGTGGAAATAAAAATTATGAATAGAAATGGGAATGATTCCTGGATACCCGCCTCCCAGCGGCGGGAATGTGTACTAACCAACCTGACTCCCACTGCGTGTGTCGTAAGTGTTTAAATTTCTGTCGGATTCGGAAAAATACAGCTATATATATATCTGCCAGGTAAGTATGAACAAACTTAATTGTATCATTACAATATCATTTTTATCGGAATATATTTATATTTTATCAGAAATTTAATTTATTTTTTTAAATAAGATTTATATATCTCTCATAAAAATAAAGTTATTTTGAATGATGTATAAATATATTATAAAGTTAAAAGATCACATTTAGTATTCGGCGTCGGTGACCCTGGTAGTTGTGACGCCAGATAACTCACAATCAATCAATCCTGATATCCGCCTCCCAGCGGCGGGAATGGGTACTACCACCTGGCGCCCACTGCGTGTGCCGCGAGTTTTAGAAATTCTGTCGGACTTCAGAAAATACAGCTATATATATATCTGCCAGGTAAGTATGAACAAACTTAATTGTATAATAACAATAACATTTTATGGGCCTTTTATCTTCATATTTTGCCGTGTTTAGTACTAGCCCCCTGGGGGTTAATTACATTTGACCCCCCCAAAACTTTAAGGTAAATAAACACTGAATTCCCATCGGGTCACCCTGACCGTAAGATAGAGTTCAAAGGTAAATTCAAAGTTGGTAGATCTAGGGTACTATACCGCGGCGGCCTAGACTATAGCAGTTGTGGTATTTCTATGCAGTTTTATCTCCTGAACAAGAATTTTAAGTAATATTTATTCGGACTACTGTAATTAGTGTAAAAAAACCGCATGGTACAGGGGTGGACCATGTACGATCAATGTGTACAACCCCAAGAAAAGTACATTATAACGCGTCCTGACACCGGAGTAGAGGTCTTTAGCTCCGTTTCTCACCAACAAGAAGTCGCGTCGGATGCCCATCTCCGATGTCAGGACGCGTTATAATGTACTTTTTTGGGGTTGTACACATTGATCGTACATGGTACCACCCCTGTACCATGCGGTTTTTTACCCTCAACCCCAGGGGCCAGTACTAAACACGACAAAATACATTGGATGCCCCAACCCTCCCTAGTGGATGTCGTATCCGCGGTTACGTTCCTTGCAGTTCATGTGGAAACTACTATTCTGTAGAAATACCACCTATTTTACTTTTCAACCAATAATTCATTATAAATAGAAAATATAGTAAAACTCTATTATAGTTACACGGCACAATTCCCGCCAGTTGCCAACCTGGACAGTTTCCAAACTTATCTGGGGTTCCCACCCTGGCCAAGTCAGGACACGTCGCCCTCGGTTAGGTTAAGTAGATATGAACTGGTTAGGCCGGGAGCTGGCATTATAGGAAAGGTTAGCCTATTTTCTTATAAGATGTATGAATAACTTGTCCCGGTCGACAACTGGCAGGAATCAGGCCACACAACTAAAGTAAGGTTTTGCCGAGAATATGATTTTTCTGATTGTCTTATATGATTAGGTACAAATTTGTGTAATAAAATTACACTTCTAAATTCAGTGCTAGATATTAGAGCTGTGTTCTGTATCTGTTATACATATCATATATATATATATATATATATATATATATATATATATATATATATATATATATATATATATGTATGTATATATATATATATATATATATATATATATATATATATATATATATAGTATATATATATATATATATATAGTATATATATATATATATATATATATATATATATATATATATATATATATATATATATATATATTTTGTATATATATATATATATATATATATATATATATATATATATATATATATATATATATATATATATATATATATATATATATATTATACAGTGGACCCCCCGTATTCGCGTTCTCCAGATTCGCAGACTCACACATTCGCGGATTTCTCTCGGGAACCTTTCCCTGCATTATTCGCGGAAAATTTACGCATTCGCGGTATTTTTCTATGAGAAATATCCACAAATTCCTGGTTTTTGTTATCGATTTCATCATAAAATGCACTTTTTGTGATAAAACTATTATAAGAACCAAGTATGAACATTTTTAGTGGCTTTTCTTAAGTTTTAACTAACAAAATAGGCTGTTTTTTTAGCGTTTTTATAGGGGTTCCAAACATTCGCGGATTCTAACTATTCGCGGGGGGTCTGGTACACATTCCCCGCGAATATGGGGGGGATCACTGTATATATATATATATATATATATATATATATATATATATATATATATATATATATATATATATATATATATATATATATATATATATATATACGTATATAGATATATATATATATATATATATATATATATATATATATATATATATATATAATATATATACGTATATATATATATATATATATATATATATATATATATATATATATATATATATATATATATATATATATATACATATATACGTATATATATATATATATATATATATATATATATATATATATATATATATATTATACAGTCAGCGCCATTTGTATTGAGAATTTTTGGAATTCTCAATCATTTTGTGGTTTTTTGGACCCGTATCATATTTCCTGCAAAAAAAATTGGTTGGGACAAAATGACTAATTGCACCTTTGTTTATCCACCCACGCACTCTGGTGACGATTTCAAAGAGTTTTGTACCAATTGTCAGCCATAAGGAGTGCATTTCTTTTGACGGTGGTCCACATATTTCGTTTTTGTGCTTTGTGTGCAGTGAGTGCCAGCGTCTTCCACGCCCTTAGAGTGATGTCTGGTAAAAATACCAGCCATGATAATATTGTGAGAGTTGTTAAACTACATAAACTTGGTAATAGAAAACCATGAAATTGTCAAAATTACTGCTGTTAATGAGAAGCAGTGTCGCGACTTCTCCAAAAAATGGCGTCGGGCTGGATCTGGTGATAACGTTCCCGAACACAAACACGGCGGGGGAAGGTCCTTTGAGATTCCTACAAAGACTTAAGGCTTTAAGGCGTCAGTTGGACCTTAATCCTTCAAATTACTGCAAAGGAATTGAAAGAAAAGAACCCTAAGCTCCTTAGAAATGTCTCTGTAAGGACAATTCAGCGCAACATCCAGAAGCGTCTAGAATATTCCAAGGTGAAAGCGCGAGTCAAGCCCCTCGTGGCTGCTAAGCAAACGTTGCTGCCGTCGTGTACAATTTGCCAAGGACCATAAGGACTGGGACCTTGTACAGTGGCATAAGGTCCTTTGGACCAATGAAGCAACGTTCTGCATCAGTGAGAACAAGGGCACGAAGGTTTGGAAGTCACGCACTTCGTCAATGTGTGACCCGCAGCTGACCGTGACCAGCGTTAAGCATCCGCCCTACCTCATGGTGTGGGGCTCCTTTGGCTACGGTGGACTAGGGATTTTGTCATGCTTCCTAGATGCCAAATGCTTAATTCTGAGCATTATATTAAGCTGCTAAAGGACAATTTAGCAGAGATTTTAGCCAAAACAGGCTGTGAGATCCTTCAGCAGGACGGGCGCCCCTTCACACACCTCAAGGGCATCCAAAAGGTGGCTCTCTGACACGAGGTTGAATTTATGCATGACTGGCCTGACCAATCACCTGATCTGTCTCCCATAGAAAACCTTTGGAGAATCTTGAAATGCCACCTTTGTAAGGAGGATACGTCGACAATCCCCAAGCTTGAGATTGCAATAAGGAAGGTCTGGGGGGAAATACCCGTTGCCCACTGTCAGAACTTGGCTGATTGTCTTCCACAGTGACTCCAAAAGGTCATCAAGTCCAAGGGCTTGCCATCAGGAAGTAGCAAATGACTTCATAAGTGATAAACTAGTTTTTTTTTAAGTTTTTATAAATGACATATTTTTTCTGCAGGCTAATTTTTCTTTTCTCAGTACAAATGGCGCTGAACTGTATGTATATAATATATATAAAGTGGGCGCTGAAAGTCTTTGCACCCCTGAAGGCTGCGCAAAGACTTTCAGCGTCTTAAGAATCCTCCATATCAGTCACGGAAAATGCCTGAGAGAAAAAATTACTAATTGGCACCTTTTATTGTTTCCACTGTTGTCCTTGATTAAGGAAACAATAACTGATCCAGTAGTCATCATTAGCCGTGGTGTAAGTCGGTTTTTTTTGCTGGCACTCCTGTCAGGATTTGTTCGTCTCGTGTGTTGCCCTTGTGTTCCAATCCCTGTGCCTTTATGCGTAATGGTGGGTCCTTATACTTCTAGGGATGATCGTGTAAGGGTCATTCAGTGTTTGAATTAGGGTTAAATACCGCTGAAAATTGTGCGGCAGACGGATTTGAAGCGTCGAAACAGTTCAGAACATTGTTGCGCGGTACAAGGCTCAGGGAAGAAAGAGGTACCTCTTCCCGCCAAGAAGTCCTTGGGAGGCCCCCGTTGCTGTCTCTGAACGATCTATTTCGCTACTGAGAAGGGAAGCAGAGCTTAATCCCTTCACACAGCGCTCGTCGAATTCAGGGAAGAAAACCTGAAATTTTAGGTTTTGGAAAGTGTGAAATAAAGTACGTACTTTACAGACGTACTTGTCATGCAAGTTGGGATTCAAGAGTGTTGTGG